>NC_069500.1:1222777329-1222992224 GCF_027579735.1 Bombina bombina | reverse complement strand
TCATTAATCAATTATCCGAGCCAATGATTTGTGCAGAAAATATATACATACAGAAGTCCTATATTAGTTGAATATTAGAACTTCAGTTTTTTAAAAAAAAGTTTTTCAGAGTATCAAAGTGACTTTTTAATTAATAATTTTGTAAAAATAAAATGATCAAAATCTACCGTTTTTCTGCCTTTCAGACGCAATCTTCTCTGCCTGTGTCTTTTGTTTGGTTTTTGTGTTTTAAAATGCAAATAAAAATATTTATTTATTACAAACAGCAAACATTACTTTCTGAGGGTATTGTGCAAACAAAAGTATTAAAAAGGATTTAAAACTACCTTTAAGGTTGCATGTATAAACTATATCATGACATAAAATGATGTTGTTTACACTTAATCCCCTCTACAAATATTCCAAAATCCAAACTATTCTGCAATCTAAACCTTTCCAGTCCCAAGCAGTTTGAATAAAGAGTTCTCTACCTGTATTAAATAATATATACAGAAAATTGTGGTGCATGGCACTTTGCTGCCCTCTGCTGACAGCATGTACAACATTTCTAGTTATAACAGCTTCCAATATAAAATCGACTGGAAGAATAAAATCATTTTTAAAGTTACAAAATATTAAATATATTTACTTTTTTTTCTTTGTTTAGTTTTGATATTCTTTTGTTTTGTTTTTGCACTTTATGTATAACAGGTTGTATGTATAACATGTATGAATTGAGCGCATATATAATTTTTATTTTTATTTATCAATAAAAACTTGCAATAATATTAATAATAATTAATAATAATAAATAATAATAATACAAAAACATGCTTAACATTTTTTCATATTATATTATATGTCTATAATCAACATTTTCAATTGTTAAAATGGCTCATTTCTTTTCATCTTCAAATGTATGATTTTTTTATGTAAAACAGTGCCCTCTGCTGTCTCAATGTAGTAACATAATGACATTTTAATTCTGAAAAAAGAGAATTACAGAAAAGGCACGTTTGTTTTAAAAAAATACTTTTATAAGATAGATAAAAATACTCGAAGGGATATTAAAATAATTTGTTTCTTCCTTGCATCTAAAAGAGGGCTTTTCATTATTTGATGTGTTTGTTTGTATATTTGTAAGCCTGTGGAGACGACCAAAAATAAAAATATTTAAAAAAAAAAAGAAAAAGAGGGCTTTTCAAACAGTATTATATTAAACAAGGGCTATTCCCTTGTCCAAAAGTAGCATAGACACTCCCTAAATAAGTAAATAAATAGTAAAATGACACTAACTTTATGTTTTAAGTCAGTCTGTATGAATGTGCTAATCTTCTTAAGCCAGTCCTGTAAAATATGTATTTGTTAACCCCTTAATGACCACAATGTACCCTGTATGTCACTGGTCGTTAAGGGTTTTTTTCAGGACATAATAGCACAAGTCTAGAAAGAACACGCTATTAATGCACTCCCTCCAGCAGGCTTTGTAGATTAGAGCAGTCTCAACGCTGGTGACAAGACCGCGCTATAAAACAATTAAGTCCCAAAAAAAGGCCAGTGACATACAGGGCACGTCGCTGGTCCTTAAGGGGTTAAAAATGTTACATCATGTTATTTACAAATAATCTATCAACATAAATATATATAAAACATCTACTGTGCATGAGTTTGGCAAAACAATGTGATACAATAGTGTATAACTAGCGCCTGCTGTTTAAGACCCTTATGCTTTGAGTAGATGGCACCTAGCTGTCAGCCTAGTGAATCAAATGAGCAATGTAACCCAAAGCGCCTAACCAATCGGAGGCTGGGTCAAACAACTAAGTCTACTTCTTAGGATAAGTCAAATGTTATTACACATATAAAATTTTAAATGTAATATTCGTTAACATTCATCAAAGTTAAAACATACAATTAACATAAAAACATAAAACATGGATCCATGTGTGATACAGGGTTTAGATAGTAAAAAATTAAAAAACATAATTTATGTAAGAATTTACCTGATAAATTCATTTCTTTCATATTGGCAAGAGTCCATGAGCTAGTGACGTATGGGATATACAATCCTACCAGGAGGAGCAAAGTTTCCCAAACCTCAAAATGCCTATAAATACACCCCTCACCACACCCACAATTCAGATTACCGAATAACCAAGAAGTGGGGTGATAAAGAAAGGAGTAAAAAAGCATCAACAAAGGAATTTGGAAATTGTGCTTTATACAAAAAAATCATAACCACCATAAAAGGGTGGGTCTCATGGACTCTTGCCAATATGAAAGAAATTAATTTATCAGGTAAATTCTTACATAAATTTTCTTTCATGTAATTAGCAAGAGTCCATGAGCTAGTGACGTATGGGATATCAATACCCAAGATGTGGAACTCCAATCAAGAGTCACTAGAGAGGGAGGGATAAAAATAAACAACAGCCTTTTCTCGCTGAAAAAATAATCCACAACCCAAAAACAGAATTTATGCTTACCTGATAAATTGCTTTCTCCAACAGTGTGTCCGGTCCACGGCGTCATCCATAACTTGTGGGAATATTCTCTTCCCCAACAGGAAATGGCAAAGAGCACAGCAAAAGCTGTCCATATAGTCCCTCCCAGGCTCCGCCCCCCCAGTCATTCGACCGACGGTTAGGAGAAAAAAAGGAGAAACTATAGGGTGCCATGGTGACTGTAGTGTATAGAGAAAGAAAATTTTCAAACCTGATTAAAAAACCAGGGCGGGCCGTGGACCGGACACACCGTTGGAGAAAGTAATTTATCAGGTAAGCATAAATTCTGTTTCTCCAACATTGGTGTGTCCGGTCCACGGCGTCATCCATAACTTGTGGGAACCAATACCAAAGCTTTAGGACACGGATGAAGGGAGGGAGCAAATCAGGTTACCTAAACAGAAGGCACCACGGCTTGCAAAACCTTTCTCCCAAAAATAGCCTCCGAAGAAGCAAAAGTATCAAATTTGTAGAATTTGGCAAAAGTGTGCAGAGAAGACCAGGTCGCTGCCTTACATATCTGATCAACAGAAGCCTCGTTCTTAAAGGCCCATGTGGAAGCCACAGCCCTAGTAGAGTGAGCTGTGATTCGTTCAGGAGGCTGCCGTCCGGCAGTCTCATAAGCCAATCGGATGATGCTTTTCAGCCAGAAAGAAAGAGAGGTAGCAGTAGCTTTTTGTCCTCTCCTCTTACCAGAATAAACGACAAACAAAGAAGAAGTTTGTCTGAAATCCTTTGTTGCTTCTAAATAGAACTTTAAAGCACGGACTACATCTAAATTGTGTAACAAACGTTCCTTCTTTGAAACTGGATTCGGACACAAAGAAGGAACAACTATTTCCTGGTTAATATTCTTGTTGGAAACAACTTTTGGAAGAAAACCAGGCTTGGTACGCAAAACAACCTTATCTGAATGGAACACCAGATAGGGTGGATCACACTGCAAAGCAGATAATTCAGAAACTTTTCTAGCAGAAGAAATAGCAACCAAAAACAGAACTTTCCAAGATAGTAACTTGATATCTATGGAATGTAAGGGTTCAAACGGAACCCCTTGAAGAACTGAAAGAACTAAATTTAGACTCCAGGGAGGAGTCAAAGGTCTGTAAACAGGCTTAATCCTGACCAAAGCCTGTACAAAAGCTTGTACATCTGGCACAGCTGCCAGTCGTTTGTGTAACAAGACAGATAGAGCAGAAATCTGTCCTTTTAAAGAACTCGCTGACAATCCCTTATCCAAACCGTCTTGTAGAAAGGAGAGGATCCAGGGAATTTTAATCTTACTCCATGAGAATCCCTTGGATTCACACCAACAGATATATCTTTTCCATATTTTATGGTAAATCTTTCTAGTCACAGGTTTTCTGGCTTGTACCAGAGTATCTATCACTGAATCCGAAAATCCGCGCTTGGATAAGATCAAGCGTTCAATTTCCAAGCAGTCAGCTGGAGAGAAACTAGATTTGGATGTTCGAATGGACCTTGTACTAGAAGATCCTGTCTCAAAGGTAGCTTCCATGGTGGAGCCGATGACATATTCACCAGGTCCGCATACCAAGTCCTGCGTGGCCACGCAGGAGCTATCAGAATCACCGAGGCCTTCTCCTGTTTGATCCTGGCTACAAGCCTGGGAAGGAGAGGGAACGGTGGAAACGCATAAGCTAGGTTGAACGACCAAGGCGCCACTAATGCATCCACCAGAGTCGCCTTGGGATCCCTGGATCTGGACCCGTAGCAAGGAACCTTGAAGTTCTGACGAGACGCCATCAGATCCATGTCTGGAATGCCCCATAAATGAGTCAACTGGGCAAACACCTCCGGGTGAAGTTCCCACTCCCCCGGATGGAAAGTCTGACGACTCAAATAATCCGCCTCCCAGTTGTCTACTCCTGGGATGTGAATTGCAGATAGGTGGCAGGAGTGATCCTCCGCCCATTTGATGATTTTGGACACTCTCTCATCGCCAAGGAACTCCTTGTTCCCCCCTGATGGTTGATGTAAGCAACAGTCGTCATGTTGTCTGACTGGAATCTTATGAATCCGGCCTTCGCTAGTTGAGGCCAAGCCCGAAGAGCATTGAATATCGCTCTCAGTTCCAGAATGTTTATCGGGAGAAGAGACTCTTCCCGAGACCATAGACCCTGAGCTTTCAGAGAATCCCAGACCACGCTCCAGCCTAATAGACTGGCGTCGGTCGTGACGATGACCCACTCTGGTCTGCGGAAACTCATTCCCTGGGACAGGTGATCCTGGGTCAACCACCAACGGAGTTAGTCTCTGGTCATCTGGTCTACTTGAATCGTTGGAGACAAGTCTGTATAGTCCCCATTCCACTGCTTGAGCATGCACAGTTGTAATGGTCTTAGATGAATTCGAGCAAAAGGAACTATGTCCATTGCTGCAACCATCAACCCTACTACTTCCATGCACTGAGCTATGGAAGGCTGCAGAATAGAGTGAAGAACTTGACAAGCGTTTAGAAGCTTTGACTTTCTGACCTCTGTCAGGAAAATCTTCATTTCTAAAGAATCTATTATTGTTCCCAAGAAGGGAACTCTTGTCGACGGAGACAGGGAACTCTTTTCTACGTTCACCTTCCACCCGTGAGATCTGAGAAAGGCTAGAACAATGTCTGTATGAGCCTTTGCTTTGGAAAGAGACGACGCTTGGATTAGAATGTCGTCCAGATAAGGTGCCACTGCAATACCCCTTGGTCTTAGGACCGCTAGAAGGGACCCGAGCACCTTTGTGAAAATCCTTGGAGCAGTGGCTAGCCCGAATGGGAGAGCCACGAACTGGTAATGCTTGTCCAGAAAGGCGAACCTTAGGAACTGATAATGATCTTTGTGGATAGGAATATGTAGATACGCATCCTTTAAATCCACGGTAGTCATAAATTGACCCTCCTGGATTGTAGGTAAAATTGTTCGAATGGTTTCCATTTTGAACGATGGAACTCTGAGAAATTTGTTTAGAATTTTTAAATCCAGAATTGGTCTGAAAGTTCCCTCTTTTTTGGGAACTACAAACAGATTTGAGTAAAACCCCTGACCCTGTTCCACAGTTGGGACTGGGTGTATCACTCCCATCTTTAACAGGTCTTCTACACAATGTAAGAATGCCTGTCTCTTTATTTGGTTTGAAGATAAGTAAGACATGTGGAACCTTCCCCTTGGGGGTAGTTCCTTGAATTCCAGAAGATAACCCTGAGAGACTATTTCTAGTGCCCAGGGATCCTGAACATCTCTTGCCCAAGCCTGGGCGAAGAGAGAAAGTCTGCCCCCTACTAGATCCGGTCCCGGATCGGGGGCTACCCCTTCATGCTGTTTTGGTAGCAGCTACAGGCTTCTTGGCCTGTTTACCCTTGTTCCAGCCTTGCATTGGTTTCCAAGCTGGTTTAGTCTGGGAAGCGTTACCCTCTTGTCTAGAGGCTGCAGAGTTGTAAGCCGGTCCGTTCCTGAAATTGCGAAAGGAACGAAAATTGGACTTATTCTTAGCCCTGAAAGGCTTATCTTGTGGGAGGGCATGGCCCTTTCCCCCGGTGATGTCTGAAATGATCTCTTTCAATTCTGGCCCAAAAAGGGTCTTACCTTTGAAAGGAATATTAAGCAATTTTGTCTTGGAAGATAAATCCGCCGACCAAGACTTTAGCCAGAGCGCTCTGCGCGCCACATTAGCAAAACCTGAATTTTTCGCCGCTAACTTCGCTAACTGCAAAGCGGCGTCTAAAATAAAAGAATTAGCTAACTTAAGTGCGTGAATTCTGTCCATGACTTCCTCATACGGAGTCTCCCTACAGAGCGGCTTTTCCAGTTCCTCGAACCAGAACCACGCCACTGTAGTGACAGGAATAATGCACGAAATAGGTTGAAGGAGGTAACCTTGCTGTACAAAAATCTTTTTAAGCAAACCCTCCAATTTTTTATCCATAGGATCTTTGAAAGCACAATTGTCCTCAATAGGAATGGTCGTGCGTTTGGCTAGTGTAGAAACTGCCCCCTTGACCTTAGGGACTGTTTGCCATAAGTCCTTTCTGGGGTCGACCATAGGAAATACTTTTTTAAATATAGGAGGAGGGACAAAAGGTATGCCTGGCTTCTCCCACTCCGTATTCACTATGTCCGCCACCCGCTTGGGTATCGGAAAAGCATGAGGGTGCACCGGGACCTCAAGGAACTTGTCCATCTTGCACAATTTTTCTGGGATGACCAGAATGTCACAATCATCCAGAGTAGATAGCACCTCCTTAAGTAATGCGCAGAGATGCTCTAATTTAAATTTAAATGTCACAACATCAGGTTCTGCCTGCTGAGAAATTCTTCCTGTATCAGAATTTTCCCCATCTGACAAACCCTCCCTCACTGCCACTTCAGATTGGTGTGAGGGTATGACAGAAAAATTATCATCAGCGTCCTCCTGCTCTACAGTGTTTAAAACAGAGCAATCGCGCTTTCTCTGAAATGCTGGCATTTTGGATAAAATATAAGCTATGGAGTTATCCATTACTGCCGTCAATTGTTGCATAGTAACAAGCATTGGCGCGCTAGAAGTACTAGGGGTCGCCTGCGCGGACGTAACTGGTATAGACACAGAAGGAGATGATGTAGAACTATGTCTACTTCCTTCATCTGAGGAATCATCCTGGGCAACTTTACTATCTGTGACAGTACTGTCCTTACTTTGTTTGGACGCTATGGCACAATTATCACACATGTTGGAAGGGGGAACCACATTGGCTTCCATACATACAGAACATGAACTATCTGAAGGCACAGACATGTTAAACAGGCATAAACAGGTTAAAAAAGCACAAAAACCGTTTTAAAACAAAAACGTTACTGTCTCTTTAAATGTTAAATAGGGCACACTTTATTACTGAATATGTGAAAAACTATGAAGGAATTATCCAATCTTTACTAAATTTTCACCACAGTGTCTTAATGCATTCAAAGTATTGCACCCTAAAATGTGAAAACCAGAGCCGTTTACACTTTTAACCCCTTTACAGTCCCAGCCACAGCCTTTGCTGCGACTTCACCAATCCCAGGGGGGTATACGATACCAAATGAAGCCTTCTAGGAACTTTTTCAGTGAATTCCAGACCCTCACACATGCAGCTGCATGTACTGTTCTCAAAAGTAACTGCGCAGTAATGGCGCGAAAATGAGGCTTTGCCTACTACAGAGAAAGGCCCTTCCTGACTGGGAAGGTGTCTTAACCAGTGCCTGACGTTAAAAACGTTCCCCAAAGTTATAAAAGTGTGAAATTCAACTTCTAACTGCAAATAATACCTAAATAAAGCAATCTATTTAGCCCATAACAGTGTCTACCAGTTTACAGTCCATAATAAGCCCTTTATTCTGTTTGAGACTAAGAAAATGGCTTACCGATCCCCATGAGGGAAAAATGACAGCCTTCCAGCATTACACAGTCTTGTTAGAAAAATGGCTAGTCAAACCTTGAGCAGAAAAGTCTGCAAACTGTTCCCCCCAACTGAAGTTCTCTCATCTCAACAGTCCTGTGTGGGAACAGCAATCGATTTTAGTTACTGTTGCTGCTAAAATCATACTCCTCTTATAAACAGAACTCTTCATCTCTTTCTGTTTTAGAGTAAATAGTACATACCAGCACTATTTTAAAATAACAAACTCTTGATAGAAGAATAAAAAACTACAACTAAACACCACATACTCTTCACCATCTCCGTGGAGATGCTACTTGTTCAGAGCGGCAAAGAGAATGACTGGGGGGGGGCGGAGCCTGGGAGGGACTATATGGACAGCTTTTGCTGTGCTCTTTGCCATTTCCTGTTGGGGAAGAGAATATTCCCACAAGTTATGGATGACGCCGTGGACCGGACACACCAATGTTGGAGAAATATAAGTTATTCTCATAATGAAAAGAAAAACTTAAAACATCAGCAGAAGAATCAAACTGAAACAGCTGCCTGAAGAACTTTTCTACCAAAAACTGCTTCTGAAGAAGCAAATACATCAAAATGGTAAAATGTATTAAATGTATGCAAAGAAGACCAAGTTGCTGTTTTGCAAATCTGATCAACTGAAGCTTCATTCTTAAAAGCCCACAAAGTGGAGACTGATCTAGTAGAATGAGCTGTAATTCTCTGAGGCGGAGCCTGACACGACTCCAAATAATCTTGATGAATCAAAAGCTTTAACGAAGAAGCCAAGGAAATAGCAGAGGCCTTCTGACCTTTCCTAGGGCCAGAACATATAACAAATAGACTAGAAGCCTACCTGAATTTTTAAGTAGCTTCAACATAATATTTCAAAGCTCTTACCACATCCAAAGAATGTAAGGATCTTTCCAAAGAATTCTTAGGATTAGGACACAAGGAAGGGACAACAATTTCTCTACTAATGTTGTTAGAATTCACAACTTTAGGCAAAAATTTAAATGAAGTCCGCAAAACCGCCTTATCCTGATGAAAAATCAGAAAAGGAGATTCACAAGAAAGAGCAGATAGCTCAGAAACTCTTCTAGCAGAAGAGATGGCCAAAAGGAACAACACTTTCCAAGAAAGTAGTTTAATGACCAAAGAATGCATAGGCTCAAATGGAGGCGCCTGTAACGCCTTCAAAACCAAATTAAGACTCCAAGGAGGAGAAATTGATTTAATGACGGGCTTAATACGAACTAAAGCCTGAACAAAACAGTGAAGTTTAGCAATCTTTCTGTGAAATAAAACAGAAAGGGCAGAGATTTGTCCCTTCAAGGAACTTGCAGACAAACCCTCATCCAAACCATCCTGAAGGAACTGTAGAATTCTAGGAATTCTAAAAGAATGCCAAGAGAATTTATGAGAAGAACACCAGGAAATGTAGGTCTTCCAAACTTGATAATAAATCTTTCTAGAGACAGATTTACGAGCTTGTAAAATAGTATTAATCACTGAGTCAGAGAAACCTCTATGACTTAGTACTAAGCGTTCAATTTCCATACCTTCAAATTTAATGAATTGAGATCTTGATGGAAAAACGAACCTTGAGACAGAAGGTCCGGCCATAACGGAAGTGACCAAGGTTGGCAACTGGACATCCGAACAAGATCCGCATACCAAAACCTGTGTGGTCATGCTGGAGCCACCAGCAACACAAATGATTGTTCCATGATGATTTTGGATATCACTCTTGGAAGAAGAACTAGAGGCAGAAAAATGTAAGCAGGATGATAACACCAAGGAAGTGTCAGCGCATCCACTGCTTCCGCCTGAACATCCCTGGACCTGGACAGGTATCTGGGAAGTTTCTTGTTTAGATGAGAGGCCATGAGATCTATCTCTGGAAGACCCCACATCTGAACAATCTGAGAAAATACATCTGGATGGAGAGACCACTCCCCTGGATGTAAAGTCTGACGGCTGAGATAATCCGCCTCCCAATTGTCTACACCTGGGATATGCACCACAGAGATTAGACAGGAGCTGGATTCCACCCAAACAAGTATCCAAGATACTTCTTTCATAGCTTGGGGACTGTGAGTCCCACCCTGATGATTGACATATGCCACAGTTGTGATATTGTCTGTCTGAAAGCAAATGAACGATTCTCTCTTCAACAGAGGCCAAAACTGAAGAGCGCGGAGTTCTAAAATATTGATTGGTAATCTCGCCTCTTGAGATTTCCAAACCCCTTGTGCTGTCAGAGATCCCCAAACAGCTCCCCAACCTGAAAGACTTGCGTCTGTAGTGATCCAGTCCAGGTTGGCCGAATAAAGGAAGCCCCTTGAACTAAACACTGGTGATTTAACCACCACGTCAGAGAGTGTCGAACATTGGGATTTAAGGATATTAACTGTGATATCTTTGTATAATCCCTGCACCATTGATTCAGCATACAAAGCTGGAGAGGTCTCATGTGAAAACGAGCAAAAGGAATCGGGTCCGATGCTGCAGTCATGAGGCCTAAAACTTCCATGCACATAGCCACTGAAGGGAATGACTGAGACTGAAGGTGCCGACAGGCTGCAACCAATTTGAAACGTCTCTTGTCTGTTAGAGACAGAGTCATGGACACTGAAAAGGTGACCCTTGCCTGAGGAATCAAGAAACCTTTTGGTAAATTGATCCTCCAACCATGTTTTTGAAGAAACAACACTAGTTGATTTGTGTGAGATTCTGCAGAACGTAAAGACTGAGCTAGTACCAAGATATCGTCCAAATAAGGACGATATCAAATAAGGTCTTACTCTGAATCCTATTCGATACCCTTGAGAGACAATGCTCTGAATCCATTGATTTTGGACAGAATTTATCCAAAAATCCTTGAAAAACCTTAATCTGCCCCCTACCAGCTGAGCTGGAATGAGGGCTGCACCTTCATGCAGATTTAGGGGCTGACTTTGGTTTTTTAAAAGGCTTGGATTTATTCCAATTTGAGGAAGGCTTCCAATAGGAAAAAGATTCCTTGGGGGAAGGATTTGATTTTTGTACCTTATTTTGACGAAAGGAACGAAAACGGTTATCCTGAGGCAGAAAAAACCCTTTCCTCCAGTAACAGTTGAAATAATAGAATCCAACTGAGAACCAAATAAATTATTACCTTGGAAAGAGAGAGATAATAATCTGGACTTAGATGTCATATCAGCATTCCAAGATTTAAGCCACAAAGCTCTTCTAGCTAAAATAGCTAAAGACATGGATCTAACATCAATTTTGATAATATCAAAAATGGCATCACAAATAAAATGATTAGCATGTTGCAGTAAACGAACAATGCTAGATATGTCAGAATCCAATACATGTTGCACTAAATACTCCAACCAAAGAGTTGATGCAGCCGCAACATCAGCCAAAGAAATTGCAGGCCTGAGAAGATGACCTGAATATAAATAGGCTTTCCTTAGATAGGATTCAAGTTTCCTATCTAAAGGATCTTTAAAAGAAGTACTGTCTTCCATAGGAATAGTGGTATGTTCAGCAAGAGTAGAAATAGCCCCATCAACTTTGGGGATCTTTTCCCAAAACTCTATAGAAATTGCTGGTAAAGGATACAATTTTTTAAACCTTGAAGAAGGAATAAAAGGAGTACCTGGCTTATTCCATTCCTTAGAAATCATATCAGAAATAGCATCATGAATAGAAAAAACCTCTGGAGTAACCACAGGAGGTTTAAAAACAGCATTTAAATGCTTACTAGTCTTAATGTCAAGAGGACTAGCTTCCTCAATATCCAAATTAACACTTCTTTTAACAAAGAACGAATATACTCTATTTTAAACAAATAAGTAGATTTGTCAGTGTCAATATCTGAGGAAGGATCTTCTGAATCAGATAGATCCTAATCAGAGGAGGATAAATCATTATGTTGCCGGTCATTTGAAATTTCATCAACTTTATGAGAAGTTTTAAAAGACCTTTTACGTTTATTAGAAGGCGGAAATGCAGACAAAGCCTTCTGAATAGAATCAGTAACAAATTCTTTAAAATTCATAGGTATATCATGTACATTAAAAGTTGAAGGAACTGCAACTGGCAATGTACTATTACTGATGGATACATTCTCTGCATGTAAAAGTTTATCATGACAACAACTATTACAAATGACATTCAGAGATATAATTTCCACAATCTTACAACAAATGCACTTAGCTTTGGTAGAACCTTTGTCAGGCAGCAACCTTCCAACAGATACTTCTGAGGCAGGATCAGATTGAGACATCTTGCAGTATGTAAAAGAAAAAACAACATATAAAGCAAAATTATCGATTTCCTTATATGACAGTTTCAGGAATGGGAAAAAATGCAAACAGCATAGCTCTCTGACATAGAGAAAGGCAAGATGCAAACAGCAATGGGGTATAAAACGAATGAAAAATTTGGCGGCAAGTATGATGCACAACATAAGAGAAACATTTTTGGCGCCAACAATATCCGGCAATGACACACTTGCGTAACTAACGACGCAACCATGTGTAAGACATCCGCGTCAACGACGACACCCGAAGTGACAAACTTGCGTCAAGGGACATACTTTTCACGCCAAAAAAATTCTCGCGGCAAGAATGACGCAATAAAGCATTTGGCACACCCGCGGGCCTAACGCTGCCCTCAATTTGAAAAAGTAAAAAGTAGTCAATTTGAAAAAAGACTATACTCCAGGTAAGAAAAAAATATTTCTTAATATGTTTTATTTCCCAAATATGAAACTAACGAAAAAAACACAAACTGGCACTACACTGTGAATATAGGTGAGATAGGAATTAAAAATTCCGGTGCTGCCCCTCAAAAATTATATTGAAACAACAGGACAGGAAGGTAAGGGGTTACTGTAGCACTCACTCTCACTCTAATAAAGATTAAGGTAAAATCAATCATACTTTATTTATCAAAAGTTAAAATCAGGATAGACATCCCTGATAGGTAAGTTACACTACCCACAACCACCTATATAATAAAATTTAAAAGCAAAAGGGGCTCTCCTAACACTCTTCTGTTTCCTGGCCGATAACAGGAATCGTCGGCATCAGGTGACTGGAGTGATAGGATAAGCCTAGAAAGAACGTGCTGTACAAACGCGTTTCGGCTATTTGAATGTGAAACATTGAGAAAGGCTTTCTATGTCTAAATGAATAAGCCGAGGCTCCGATGTTCGGAGCTTAATATATCCCCATAACACCGGTTAGCAGCCAATCCGAGGCATATTCCAGGTTCCGCCTTCAGATCCTCCAATCGGTTACGGGCTTAATTCACGCCCATAAGAAAACATCCATCCGATCGGAGCTATGCAGCACACCTCGTCACTGGTTTTCAGTTTATTATGCACACTCCACGTCCATAAGAAAGTCTCCTTCTGATTGGAGTAATGCCTTACATCTTATCATTGGTGCGATGTCGGACTTAGTGAACTGTAAATAAAATACTGCTAAAGCCTCAGATTAAAATAACCATAAATAGCATTTACTTATTTTTTCCAAACTGTCATCTTTCCAAAATAATTAGAGATTATGTAATGCTTATATGAAGAATTGAAAGCAGATAACTGCTGACAAATTTACTTCATCAAGTGAGTTAGTTCTGTAGTTTGCAGGCATACATTGTTCTGCACTCAGATTTGTCATGCCATTATAAAAATATGTGTTAGTATATGATCAAAACCAGTATTAAATTACTTAATAATGAGACATATCCTCTTGTATCCAACTATACACATAATACCATTATTATATATACTTTCTAGCTTTGTACCAATTAGTGTATGTCACATATCTGTATATAACTCTGACCAGTAAATTTCCATCACTGTCAGACACTGAAGTTGATTTAGTAATGTGCGTAAGATGGAGTTAAGTAATCATAAACGACAAGAGATCCTAATTAGTAACTATTAACCCACATATGACGGAATTTCCTCAATCTCAGGGATAACATACAAATTTTGTCCCTTTGTTTTTGAAAGATAATCGATGTGGCCGTAGATTAAAAAGTTACAGGACACAGTACCTCTAGGACTGAATTACTAACTTGGGAATTCAAAATATCCGTCACTGGATATATTTTTTTCACATTATATTTTTTTCACATTTGATTTTTAATTTTTTTTTTTTGTTTGCCTATTCATTTATTGCTCACTTTATTGGTTTTTTATTCACAGAATCTTCACTTTATTCACATCACCTATGTTAATCTATATGTGAACACTATATGCACTCAAAATCAAAGGAATTACTAGTACCAAGAAGTATTTGACAACACTATTAGTGAATAAACACCTCTCAGGAAGCTATCATTACCAAGCGATACTTGACAGCACTAACACTGAATAAATACACCCACTAACTCGTCTAGTCAGCATTTATTGAAAGCAACATAACTGTTGAATAATATTTCCAATTGTTCTTTATGAGATTATCACCTCTGTTGAAAGGAAAGGAGCTATCAGTGCCGAAGGGTACTTGGCAACAACATTTATTCCTGTCAGTTTATAGTTCACACTGTTTCCAATTGTTTTAATTGTATTTTTATCAAGTTTCATTTTTAATATCTGAATCATTGTTTTTAATTTTTTATTATCTAAACCCTGTATCACACATGGATCCATGTTTTATGTTTTTATGTTAATTGTATTTTCTAACTTTGATGAATGTTAACAAATATTAAATTTTAAATTTCAAAAAAAATAAATAAAAAAAAATAAATAAAAAAAAAAAAAATATATATATATATATATATATCGTTTTAATAACATTTGACTTATCCTAAGAAATAGACTTAGTTTGACCCAGCCTCCGATTGGTTAGGCGCTTTGGGTTACATTGCTCATTTAAAACAATGTGATACACCAAATAAAACTACTGAACAAGAAAAGTTAAAAAACAAACCTACTTTTCTAGAGACCATGAACAATGCATTTTAGCTTTAAATAACCATATCTCCCAAACAAATGTACTTACTAGAAGGAATGCAGTCAGATCAAGCTCTTTCCCATAATATTACAAAATGTAGAAGGCCACATGCTGCCATCTTGCAAAAATACACTAAACTGAAAGACCTTATTGAATGAATACAGGGAAGAGCAAGTTGCTGCATTACATAATTTGTTTTAAAGGGACAGTCAACACCAGAATGTTTGTTGTTTAAAAAGATAGATAATCCCTTTATTACCTATTCCCCAGTTCTGCATAACCAACACAGTTATATTAATAAACTTTTTACCTCTGTGATTAACTTGTATCTAAGCATCTTCTGACAGCCCCCTGATCACATGACATTTTATTTTTTATCTATTGACTTTCATTGTAGTCAATTAGTGCAGTGTCTGCCACAAGCCACGGGCATGATCACAGTGTTATCTATATGGCTCACAAGAACTAGCTCTCCCTGTTGTGAAAAGCAAATAAAAAAGCATGTGATAAGAGGCAGCCTTCAAGGGCTTAGAAATTATCATATGAGCCTTCCTAGGTTTAGCTTTCAACTAAAAATACCAAGAGAACAAAGCAAAAACATAATTTATGCTTACCTGATAAATTTATTTCTCTTGTAGTGTATCCAGTCCACGGATCATCCATTACTTGTGGGATATTCTCCTTCCCAACAGGAAGTTGCAAGAGGATCACCCACAGCAGAGCTGCTATATAGCTCCTCCCCTAACTGCCATATCCAGTCATTCGACCGAAACAAACAGAGAAAGGAGAAACCATAGGGTGCAGTGGTGACTGTAGTTTAAATGATTACTTTCTGTTATAATTTTTAAGCTAAACAACTAACATATTAAAGTTAATAAACATTAATTAAAACCTACTGACCTATATTTTCTCCAAAACGAAGTTTCATAACGTTCTAAAAGTTATATCTTTTATTCGCCGATGATGTCACGTTATCCTGCCCACTATTTTCAGCACTGCATGTTCAAAATACTTAAACCAATAACTTTGTGTTTAAAGCGCCATTTTGAAACCTAGGTATTGTAAACTGATTGGTACAGAGCAAAGGATACCCACGGAGTGGGTTTGGAAAACAATTAACTTTGCAGACAAGATTTCTGATATACTGTAGAGATATGTTAATGAAATGCTATTGATAAAAAGCGTATTTGGGGTATTTAGTTAGTAACAGGCATAGAAAATATTTACTTACAGTGGCCCTTTAATTAAAATTTAGACCTGCCTTAAAATGACAGGGTGGGCCGTGGACTGGATACACTACAAGAGAAATAAATTTATCAGGTAAAAATAAATTATGTTTTCCCTTGTTAAGTGTATCCAGTCCACGGATCATCCATTACTTGTGGGATACCAATACCAAAGCTAAAGTACACGGATGATGGGAGGGATAAGGCAGGAACTTAAACGGGAGGAACCACTGCCTGAAGAACCTTTCTCCCAAAAACAGCCTCCGAAGAAGCAAAAGTATCAAATTTGTAAAATTTTGAAAAGGTGTGAAGCGAAGACCAAGTCGCGGCCTTGCAAATCTGTTCAACAGAGGCCTCATTTTTAAAGGCCCAGGTGGAAGCCACAGCTCTAGTAGAATGAGCTGTAATCCTTTCAGGGGGCTGCTGTCCAGCAGTCTCATAGGCTAGGCGTATTATGCTCCGAAGAAAAAAGGAAAGAGAAGTTGCCAAAGCTTTTTGACCTTTCCTCTGTCCAGAGTAAACGACAAACAGGGTAGATGTTTGACGAAAATCTTTAGTAGATTGTAAGTAAAACTTCAAGGCACGGACTACGTCCAGATTACGTAAAAGATGTTCCTTCTTTGAAGAAGGATTAGGACACAATGATGGAACAACAATCTCGATTGATATTCTTGATAGAAACCACCTTAGGTAAAAACCCAGGTTTGGTACGCAGAACTACTTTATCTGCATGAAAAATCAGATAAGGAGAATCACATTGTAAGGCAGATAACTCAGAGACTCTCCGAGTCGAGGAAATAGCCATCAAAAAAAGAACTTTCCAAGATAAAAGTTTAATATCAATGGAATGAAGGGGTTCAAATGGAACTCCTTGAAGAACTTTAAGAACCAAGTTTAAGCTCCACGGGGGAGCAACAGGTTTAAACACAGGCTTAATTCTAACCAAAGCCTGACAAAAAGCCTGGACATCTGGAACCTCTGCCAGACGCTTGTGCAAAAGAATAGACAAAGCAGATATCTGTCCCTTTAAGGAACTAGCTGATAATCCTTTGTCCAAACCCTCTTGGAGAAAGGACAATATCCTAGGAACCCTAACTTACTCCATGAGTAATTCTTGGATTCACACCAATAAAGATATTTACGCCATATCTTGTGGTAGATTTTCCTGGTGACAGGCTTTCGTGCCTGTATTAAAGTATCAATGACTGACTCGGAGAAGCCACGCTTTGATAGAATCAAGCGTTCAATCTCCATGCAGTCAGTCAGAGAAATTAGATTTGGATGATTGAAAGGACCTTGTATTAGAAGGTCTTTTCTCAGAGGCAGAGTCCATGGTGGAAAGGATGACATGTCCACTAGGTCTGCATACCAGGTCCTGTGTGGCCACGCAGGCGCTATCAGAATCACTGATGCTCTCTCCTGTTTGATTTTGGCAATCAGTCGAGGGAGCAGAGGAAACGGTGAAAACACATAAGCCAGGTTGAAGAACCAAGGCGCTGCTAGAGCATCTATCAGCGTCGCTTCTGGGTCCCTGGACCTGGATCCGTAACAAGGAAGCTTGGCGTTCTGGCGAGACGCCATGAGATCCAACTCTGGTTTGCCCCAACGATGAATCAATTGAGCAAACACCTCCGGATGGAGTTCCCACTCCCCCGGATGAAAAGTCTGACGACTTAGAAAATCCGCCTCCCAGTTCTCTACGCCTGGGATATGGATCGCTGACAGGTGGCAAGAGTGAGTCTCTGCCCAGCGAATTATCTTTGAGACTTCTAACATCGCTAGGGAACTCCTGGTTCCCCCTTGATGGTTGATGTAAGCCACAGTCATGATGTTGTCCGACTGAAATCTGATGAACCTCAGTGTTGCTAACTGAGGCCAAGTCAGAAGAGCATTGAATATTGCTCTTAACTCCAGAATATTTATTGGGAGGAGTTTCTCCTCCTGAGTCCACGATCCCTGAGCCTTCAGGGAGTTCCAGACTGCACCCCAACCTAGAAGGCTGGCATCTGTTGTTACAATCGTCCAATCTGTCCTGCGAAAGGACATACCCTTGGACAGATGGACCCGAGATAGCCACCAGAGAAGAGAATCTCTGGTCTCTTGATCCAGATTTAGTAGAGGGGACAAATCTGAGTAATCCCCATTCCACTGACTTAGCATGCATAATTGCAGCGGTCTGAGATGCAGGCACGCAAATGGCACTATGTCCATTGCCGCTACCATTAAGCCGATTACTTCCATGCACTGAGCCACTGACGGGCATGGAATGGAATGAAGGACACGGCAAGCATTTAGAAGTTTTGATAACCTGGACTCCGTCAGGTAAATTTTCATCTCTACAGAATCTATAAGAGTCCCTAGGAAGGAGACTCTTGTGAGTGAGGATAGAGAACTCTTTACCTCGTTCACTTTCCACCCATGCGACTTCAGAAATGCCAGAACTATCTCTGTATAAGACTTGGCAATTTGAAAGCTTGACGCCTGTATCAGGATGTCATCTAGATAAGGAGCCACCGCTATGCCTCGCGGTCTTAGAGCCGCCAGAAGTGAGCCCAGAACCTTTGTAAAAATTCTCGGGGCTGTAGCCAACCCGAAGGGAAGAGCTACAAATAATGCCTGTCTAGAAAGGCAAACCTTAGGAACCGATGATGGTCTTTGTGAATCGGTATGTGAAGGTAGGCATCCTTTAAGTCCACTGTGGTCATGTAATGACCCTCTTGGATCATGGGTAGGATGGTCCGAATAGTTTCCATTTTGAATGATGGAACTCTGAGGAATTTGTTTAAGATCTTTAGATCCAAAATTGGTCTGAAGGTTCCCTCTTTCTTGGGAACCACAAACAGATTTGAATAAAAACCCTGTCCCTGTTCCGTCCGTGGAACTTGATGGATCACTCCCATTACTAGGAGGTCTTGCACACAGCTTAGGAATGCCTCTTTCTTTATCTGGTTTGCTGATAACCTTGAAAGATGAAATCTCCCTTGTGGAGGAGAAGCTTTGAAGTCCAGAAGATATCCCTGAGATATGATCTCCAACGCCCAGGGATCCTGAACATCTCTTGCCCACGCCTGGGCGAAGAGAGAAAGTCTGCCCCCCACTAGATCCGTTTCCGGATAGGGGGCCATTCCTTCATGCTGTCTTGGGGGCAGCAGCAGGCTTTCTGGCCTGCCTGCCCTTGTTCCAGGACTGGTTAGGTTTCCAGACCTGTTTGGAATGAGCAACAGTTCCCTCTTGTTTTGAAGCGGAGGAAGTTGATGCTGCTCCTGCCTTGAAATTTTGAAAGGCACGAAAATTAAACTGTTTGGCCTTTGATTTGGCCCTGTCCTGAGGAAGGGTATGACCCTTACCTCCAGTAATGTCTGCAATAATTTCCTTCAAGCCAGGCCCGAATAAGGTCTGCCCCTTGAAAGGAATGTTGAGTAATTTAGACTTTGAAGTCACGTCAGCTGACCAGGATTTAAGCCATAGCGCCCTACGCGCCTGGATGGCGAATCCGGAATTCTTAGCCGTTAGTTTAGTCAAATGAACAATGGCATCAGAAACAAATGAGTTAGCTATCTTAAGCGTTCTAAGCTTGTCAATAATTTCATTCAATGGAGCTGTATGGATGGCCTCTTCCAGGGCCTCAAACCAGAATGCCGCCGCAGCAGTGACAGGCACAATGCATGCAAGGGGCTGTAAAATAAAACCTTGTTGAATAAACATTTTCTTAAGGTAACCCTCCAATTTTTTATCCATTGGATCTGAAAAAGCACAACTGTCCTCAACCGGGATAGTGGTACGCTTTGCTAAAATAGAAACTGCTCCCTCCACCTTAGGGACCGTCTGCCATAAGTCCCGTGTAGTGGCGTCTATTGGAAACATTTTTCTAAATATAGGAGGTGGGGAAAAGGGCACACACCGGGTCTATCCCACTCCTTGCTAATAATTTCTGTAAGCCTTTTAGGTATAGGAAACACATCAGTACACACCGGCACCGCATAGTATCTATGCAGCCTACAAAATTTATCTGGAATTGCAACTGTGTTACAGTCATTCAGAGCAGCTAATACCTCCCCAAGCAATACACGGAGGTTCTCAAGCTTAAATTTAAAATTAGAAATCTCTGAATCAGGTTTCCCCGAGTCAGAGATGTCACCCACAGACTGAAGCTCTCCGTCCTCATGTTCTGCATACTGTGACGCAGTATCAGACATGGCTCTTACAGCATTTGCGCGCTCTGTATCTCTCCTAACCCCAGAGCTATCGCGCTTGCCTCTTAATTCAGGCAATCTAGATAATACCTCTGACAGGGTATTATTCATGATTGCAGCCATGTCCTGCAAAGTAATCGCTATGGGCGTCCCTGATGTAATTGGCGCCATACTAGCGTGCGTCCCCTGAGCGGGAGGCGAAGGGTCTGACACGTGGGGAGAGTTAGTCGGCATAACTTCCCCCTAGACAGAACCCTCTGGTGATAATTATTTTATAAATAAAGACTGATCTTTACTGTTTAAGGTGAAATCAATACATTTAGTACACATTCTCCTATGGGGCTCCACCATGGCTTTCAAACATAATGAACAAGTAGGTTCCTCTGTGTCAGACATGTTTAAACAGACTAGCAATGAGACTAGCAAGCTTGGAAAACACTTTAAAACAAGTTTACAAGCAATATAAAAAACGTTACAGCGCCTTTAAGAAACACAAATTTTGAAATAACAGTGAAAAAAGGCAGTTACACTAACGAAATTTTTACAGTGTATGTAATAAGTTAGCAGAGCATTGCACCCACTTGCAAATGGATGATTAACCCCTTAATACCAAAAACGGAATATCAAATGACAAAAACGTTTTTCAAACAGTCACAACAACTGCCACAGCTCTACTGTGGCTTTTTACCTCCCTCAATACGACTTTTGAAGCCTTTTGAGCCCTTCAGAGAAGTCCTGGATCATGCAGGAAGAAGCTGGATGCCTGTGTCTGTATTTTTTGCTGCGCAAAAAAGAGCTAAAATAGGCCCCTCCCACTCATATTACAACAGTGGAAAGCCTCAGGGAACTGTTTCTAGGCAAAATTCAAGCCAGCCATGTGGAAAAAACTAGGCCCCAATAAGTTTTATCACCAAACATATCTAACAAACGATTAAACATGCCAGCAAACGTTTTAAAATACACTTTTATAAGAGTATGCATCTCTATTAATAAGCCTGATACCAGTCGCTATCACTGCATTTAAGGCTTTACTTATATTTATATATATATATAAGTAAATATATATATTTGCACCAATGATGGTGTTTATGTATGTGGTGTTCATTACAAATGTTTTCAGAATGAAATGCAGAGCAATCACTAAAAAAGGAATTAGGACCATATATCAAAAAAGGAGACAAATACATAAACTCCCCTTAACAATTTTTAGTCCATAATATCTAAAATAGATTTTTGTATTCCACCCCACATTCATGCTGTTGTTCAATGTTGGCATTATGTACCAGACCAAATGATTACAGGAGAAATAGGCCAATGCCCATCAGTCATAGGCAAATTGCTAGAATGGTCTTCAAAATATCAGCACACAATCATTTGATCCTACTGAGCAGATCAAGGATTCAGCAAGACACAAAAATTAAGGGCATCAGAACTATTTGCTAAAGAGGCCCCTTGTGAGATATTGGTAGAAGAGGACTAGTAGAGATAAACAGTAGATAATAATAACAATGAATGAAGCAAACAACTTCCTGCTGACACAGTTCCTCAACTGTATGATGTTATAGATAAGTAAATGTCAGGCTGAATGAGCATTAGTGTGTGTATGTACAATGCAGCAAAAAAAGAACAGAGAATTGGAAATCTGTTAATTTGGAATGAGAGACAGCAGGGGCAGACAAACAAGAGGTCTAAACAAACAGTAGGGAAACACGTGGCTGGATTCTAGTGACTAGTGAGAGAATAATATCAGGGTGAATGGCAGATAGGAATTATGGGAGAGAACATAAGGAAATATATAAGGAGGATGCACATTATTAGGTATAAAGAATAAAGAGAAAGGAAGTCAGGTAGCAAGATGGAAAAGTGGATAAAGGCAGAAAGACTAAGGGTGAGGGGGGAAAAAGCAGATCTATTTGTGTTTATTGTTGCTTCTGATGAGTGAGTGTCCGGCTATAACTCAGAAGGTCTGAGTGTGTGTGTTATATCACATTACTCTGATAGATCTATATCAGGCTTGTCCTACATAATGACTGGAAGCGACAACATGGTCACAAAATCTGGCAACCCTGTGTACCTCTCCAAACTGAGTGCAGTATCTATATAAAATAAGTGGGATTTTTGTGTACTTATTTATTAAAGCCAAAAAAGGAGACAGAAAAACTGAAGAACATGCATATGTGCTTGTTTGTTCATTTCCATACAATTGCACAAATAGATTGCTTTCAAGAGACACTGGTATGATGTAAATTAAAACTATGGCATACAGTATATCTAGCTAATGCATTGATCATTTGCAATACATCATAGCGTGCAGTATACAATGTTTATTTTTGTTTTGATTAGTGTTAGTTCTACTTTTTCTCTTTGAATCCCTCCATTAAATACAAAATCCAGTGTGAACCCTTGTGCAGACAAACGGAGACCCCCAATAATTACAACTCTGTAAATGAAGAACATCTATGGCAGGACCACTTGAATGCTATAATAGGAAGAACAAATGTAGTGGGAAATATGCTATTACATTTATTCATAAGTCCTATTGCATTTATTACCAAGGATACAATTAAAAATATAATAATAGAAAAAAAAACTATAGAAAACTATAGAAAAGGTTGGAGAAGACAACGGAGATTATACATACAATGTTGTTAGTATGGAATAATAAGAGTAACTGTTATTTATACTTTGTAAATACTTTTATTATTCTACAGAGATGCAGGATGCACAGACACATTCTAAGGAGATACATGAGGCACAACCACACTATAAGGAGATACAGGAGGCACAGACACATTCTAAGGAGATGCAGGAGGTACAACCACATTCTAAGGAGATGCAGGAGGCACAGACACATTCTAAGGAGATGCAGGAGGCACAGACGCATTTGAAGGAGATGCATTAGGCTCAGCCATATTCTTTGTAAATGCATGAGGCACAGGCTCAGCCACATTATAAGAAGATGCAGGAGGCACATCCACATTCTAAGGAGATGCATGAGGCACAGCCACATTCTAAGAAGATGCAGGAGACAACCACATTCTAAGGAGATGCAGGAGGCACATCCACATTCTAAGGAGATGCAGGAGGCACAGCCACATTCCAAGGAGATGCAGGAGGCACAGCCACATTCTAAGGAGATGCAGGAGGCACAGCCACATCCTAAGGAGATGCAGGAGACACAACAACATACTAAGGAGATTCAGGAGGCACGGTCACCTTCTAAGAAGATGCAGGAGGCACAGCCACATTCTAAGGAGATGCAGGAGGCACAGCCACATTCCATGTAAATGCAGGAGGTACAGCCACATTCTTCAATGATGTAGGAGGCACAGCCACATTCTAAGGAAATGCAGGAGGCACAACCACATTCTAAGGAGATGCAGGAGGCACAGCCACATTCTAAGGAGATGAAGGAGACACAGCCGCATTCTAAGGATATGCAGGAGGCACAATCACATTCTAAGGAGATGCAGGAGGCACAGCCACATTCTAAGAAGATGCAGGAGGCACAGCCACATTCTAAGGAGATGCAGGAGGCACAGCCGCATTCTTAGAAGATGCAGGAGGCACAGCCACATTCTAAGGAGATGCAGGAGGCACAGCCACATTCTAAGGAGATGCAGGAGGCACAGCTACATTCTAAGGAGATGCAGGAGGCACAACCACATTCTAAGGAGATGCAGGAGGCACAGACACATTCTAAGGAGATGCAGGAGGCACAGACACATTCTAAGGAGATGCAGGAGGCTCAGCCATATTCTTTGTGAATGCATGAGGCACAGGCTCAGCCACATTATAAGGAGATGCAGGAGGCACATCCACATTCTAAGGAGATGCATGAGGCACAGCCACATTCTAGGAAGATGCAGGAGACAACCACATTCTAAGGAGATGCAGGAGGCACATCCACATTCTAAGGAGATGCAGGAGGCACAGCCACATTCCAAGGAGATGCAGGAGGCACAGCCACATTCTAAGGAGATGCAGGAGGCACAGCCACATTCTAAGGAGATGCAGGAGGCACAACAACATACTAAAGAGATTCAGGAGGCACGGTCACCTTCTAAGAAGATGCAGGAGGCACAGCCACATTCTAAGGAGATGCAGGAGGCACAACCACATTCCATGTAAATGCAGGAGATACAGCCACATTCTTCAATGATGTAGGAGGCACAGCCACATTCTAAGGAGATGCAGGAGGCACAACCACATTCTAAGGAGATGCAGGAGGCACAGCCACATTCTAAGGAGATGAAGGAGACACAGCCACATTCTAAGAATATGCAGGAGGCACAACCACATTCTAAGGAGATGCAGGAGGCACAGCCACATTCTAAGAAGATGCAGGAGGCACAGCCACATTCTAAGGAGATGCAGGAGGCACAGCCGCATTCTTAGAAGATGCAGGAGGCACAGCCGCATTCTATGGAGATGCAGGAGGCACAGCCACATTCTAAGGAGATGCAGGAGGCACAGCCACATTCTAAGGAGATGCAGGAGGCACAACAACATACTAAGGAGATGCAGGAGGCACAGTCACCTTCTAAGGAGATGCAGGAGGAACAGCCACATTCTAAGGAGATGCAGGAGGCACAGTCACATTCCATGTAAATGCAGGAGGCACTGCCACATTCCATGTAAATGCAGGAGGCACAGCCACATTCTTCAAAGATGTAGGAGGCACATCCACATTCTTCAAAGATGTAGGAGGCACAGTCAAATTCTTCAAAGATGCAGGAGGCACAGCCACAGAGATACAGGAGGAGCAGCTACATTCTAAAGAGATTAAGGAGGCACAGCAACATTCTATGTAAATGGAGGAGGCACAGCCACATTCTATGTAAATGGAGGAGGCACAGCCACATTCTAAAGAGAGGCACAGCAACATCATACGGAGATACAAGAGGCACAGCCACATTCTTCAAAGATGCAGGAGGCACAACCACATTCTAAGGATATACAGGAGGCACAGACACATTCTTCAAAGATGCAGGAGGCACAGCCACATTCCTAACGAGATGCAGGAGGCACAGCAACATTCTTCAAAGATGCAGGAGGCACAGCCACATTCTAAGGAGATGCAGGAGGCACAGTCGCATTCTAATGAGATGCAGGAGGCCCAACCACATTCTTCAAAGATGCAGGAGGTACAGCCACATTCTTAAGAGAGTCAGGAGGCCCAGCAACATTCTAAAGAGAGGCACAGCAACATCATTTGTTTAATTGCAGTTCAGAATATATATATTTTTGGACACAAATTGTTTTGGACTTAATTTTTGCTCTATTTTTTGTTGTTTATTTTTATTTTATTTTTTACACACATACATTATATATATATATATATATATATATATATATATATATATATTGGTATTTTTTCCACTTTTTCTTGTGATCACCACTGCACTGATAGGATTTTTTATTTATAAGAGTTTGTATTGACTATTTTGGCATATGTTTGGATTTTTTGCATCTTAACGTCACATATTTATCACCTCTCCACGACACATTGAAGGAATACATCAGCATTGGACACTTTGGACTCCATTAATTTGTTTATTTTGGACACATTTTATTTGTGCCACTTCTATTGTGCTATTTTTTGTTTGTCACAAATATCACAGGATTGGCTATTTACCCACTTTTTGTATCTCACTTTGGTTATTAACCAACATTTGCATTGAACATCTGCTTTGTTTATTTTATCTGTTGCTGTGCTCATATTTTGATATAATCTGATATATCATCAATCGGTATAGGACGTGTACTACATTCTATAGACATATGGAACAATGTAGGTTTTAGACATTGTTTATGTCCGTAATTGTATTTTATCATTGTGTATAATATATTTGACATGTTAAATTTATATTGCTTTTAGTTATTTTAGCCTTTTTAGCTTTTAGCGCTCACTCTCTCACACATTCTTCAAAGATGCAGGAGACACAACCACATTCTAAGGATATACAGGAGGCACAGCCACATTCCTCAAATATGCAGGAGGCACAGCCACATTCTAAGTAGTTGCAGGAGGCACAGCCACATTTTAAGGAGATGCAGGAGGCACAGTTACATTCTAAGGAGATGCAGGAGGCACAGCCACATTCTAAGGAGATGCAGGAGGCACAATTACATTCTAAGGAGATGCAGGAGGCACAGTCACATTCTAAGGAGATGCAAGAGGCACAGCAACATCCTACAAAGATGCAGGTGGCACAGCCACGTTCTTCAAAGATGCAAGAATCACAGCCACATTCTTCAGAGATACAGGAGGCACAACCATATTCTTCAAAGACGCAGGAGGCACAGCCACATTCTAAGAAGATAAAGGAGGCACAGCACATTCTGAAGAGATGCAGGAAGCACAGCTATATTCTTCAAAGATGCAGGAGGCACAGACACATTCTACATAGAAGCAGGAGGCACAGCCACATTCTACGGAAAAGCAGGAGGCACAGTCACATTCTACATAGAAGCAGGAGGCACAGCCACTTTCTAAGAAAATGCAGGAGGCACAGCCTCATTCAACGTAGATGCAGGAGGCCAAGTCACATTCTAAGGTGATGCAGGCGGCACAGATACATTTTAAGGAGATGCAGGTGGCACAGTCACATTTATGTGAAGATGAACCTCTGGCTGCTAAGGAGCAGAGGGATCCAACACTTAGGACAGAATTAATAGATTAATAGTAGAAAAGTCCCACATAAAACTGTTGGAGCACCTGAAGACATATTTGTTTGTCTCTGTCTTACAGACAGTGTGTCTGAGAAGTTAGCTTTTGGGTTAAACGTATCATTTGGGTCTTTGCCTTTTGTGTATTGCACATGAAGGATTAAAACATACTAATTCATTGGCATCATTTGTGCCCACAAAATGGTGTGCTGTGGGAAAACTCTCACATTGTTTTAAGATAAATTGAAGTAATATCACAGAGGACCGTAACATATGACTTATTTCTCTAACTGTCACACTAATCAAGTTGAGAGGAAAAAGATTTTACTTTTATTTGGTTTATTTGTTTGTAACTATGTTTGTCTAGAAACACCTAGTTTTACTTACTAAATCATTATTTATTAATTTGTATATTTTGTGGCCACAGTTGTAATTGTATTTCTTTCTATTTGTTCAGGTTTGCCTTAATGTTATTAATTACATTTATTTTTTAGCACTTTGTAATCACTAAATCCTAGCAGGTGTGTTTTTAGACTAGCAGATTGCTTATTTTCTATTTTGATTTATTAATAGTTCAATTCAATTAAAAATATGGTTGCTTCTGTGAAGACACTGCTGAAAGAGCATGGATCTTTTTTAATTATATGGAATGATAACACCAATAATTTTGTAATGGAAGAATTCCTAAAAGGGAAATTGGTGCTTTTTTATCAGATTTTAATGTATTTAGTTAACTAATCCCTTATTCATATTCATAGCATAGAATTATGATATTATTTCACTGTGCTTAGCATTGCCACTATCACTGGAAGGATAGCAGATATTTCAGACTTCATAAGAGAGGGTACAAACAATCATTGCTTAACTCTGCTCAACAAGAAGTAAAAGATGGCCACACATAAAAAATAAAAACAACAATTTATTTGCAGAGGGATCTGTTGTTTTCAGTACTCCATACTCTGTTCACTATGACAAGAGAGTTTCAATCTTAAAGAAACATCTAAAATTATTATATAATGACCAACATCTGGAACCATATGTTAGTAAATGTATATTTGTTTCTAGAAAACCAGAAACCTTAGGTTCAAGATTGTCCCCAAGTATGGTTCAAACACAGAAAACTAATACTAATAGAACCTGGCTATATAAGAAAGGTAACTTTAAATGCAATAATTTTAATTGCATATCTTGCCAGACAGTGACACTGGGCAACCATTTTGTTTGCTCAGTAAACAACAGGTCCTTTAAAATTAACTTCTATGCCTCATGTAGAACTAAATGGGTCATTTATCCTATCACATGCAATCTTTACAAAACAATATGTAGGCCAAACTTCTTGCAAATTTCGAAAACAGAGTAAGGGAACATGTTAGGGATGTTAAGAAATTCAACAAGGAGTCTACCATAGCCAAACATTTTAATGGCTTACATTTTACAAACACTCCTGATTCTGGAGCCCAGATTATAGAAATTGTAAAAAGACACCCTCGAGGGGGTCCTTGACATAAGTTCTTGACAAAGCGAGAGCCATTCTGGATTCTAAAATTAGACACCAGACATCCAAATGGTATGAACTTAGAATGGGACATTTCATATTTCACCAATTAAGCCATCAATATCTGAGATTTAATATATCTTTATTTTTAACTATTAGTAGCAGTTTGGAGTGTCTTTGCCACAGTTTCATATAAATTAACTTTTCAAATAGTATTGAACTCAAAGTGGTACCATATAGATAGGACATTTTGTCATTCCATGAAATACAGACATTTTTACAAATACATCATGAATTCAAATTTTTTGTATTTCATGGGTTTTCTTCAAAAAAATATCCTATCAATATACCATTCCTATCTCCATGTTGATATAACTTCTTGAGCAATTTTTTCCACAACATCTTTCTTCTTTTTTTATTTTTTGTAACATATGTTTTATTGTTATAATTGTTTTTAGCTTCACACTTTGCAATTACACCTTTAGTCCTGGAGGGGGTTTGGCCGACTGGGGACTGGATTCCGGACCCTGATTGGCTGAGGTTCCCTTTAAGGGATGGAGCAAGTTTGTATTGATTACATCCTATGAATAAGCGCCGATAGAGGCGCGAAATGCATCAGGATATCTATTGTCCTGGACCCATGCCTGTATTTTTGCATCCCCTATGCTATTTTTAATGTTTGAAATAAAGTGATCTTTTTATCCCCTTGAGTGCACCGGATTACTCTGTAAGCCTTCCAAATATCTATCCTTTGTTGGCTTCAGCAGAGATGATAAGATAAAAACTGCAAAACAAAGCATGTGTTGCTATGCTAACATAATCACCCTAGCTAGTTTTGTTTATTCCAGGAGCAAGTGTGGATTAGTTCTTCTAAATGAGGTGGAAGATGGGAGGAGTTTGGCTATGCAAAAACTATTGCAACAAAGAAGGTGTTAATAAAAAAGAAAATTACACTTGCCTTATATGATATTTTATTGTAAGACTGCTGACAAATCTTGAGATTACATGGTATTTACTGTCCCTTTAAGTTGCCAATTCATTGAAAATTATATTTGCTGTAGTACAGTTGCCACCTCAGCCATGTTTTTCTAGACCATTATATGTTACACAGGCTGTATGGTGTGCAGAAACGAACATGCATTGTGCCCATTGGACAACACTATTTATGCTCCTCCTTTTACACCCTGCAGCATGTGTAACTCATAACAGTACATAAAACATGGCTGAAGTGGCAACCCTATGCTGTAGTCAATTACTATACAGAACATTATCACATTAATTCCATTGTATCTAATTACTTACAGAACGTCTTTCTATTTACCCTTATCTTTACAAAATGCTGCTGTATATATTGCCCCAATGAACATCATCAATCAACATCATAACAGGCCTTGCACTGCGCCATAATGTTAAACAATTACTGATGTAATGGAATACCATTATCTCTGTTAGGAATTCTTTTTCAACCTATTTTTTTACAACATCATAAGAAATAAAATGGAAATTCTTTTTTATTTATTTTTTTATTCTTTAGTCAATTGGGATCATTTGATTTCTTTTAATGGTGTAGAATTGTTACGGAGCAAGCTGGCAATAAAAACTTCACGTCAAGTCTCCATACACCTGATGAATTGCACTATAGCATTACAACGAAAACATAAAAATCAGATTTCTTTTACAAATATAAGCAATTTGTTCCAACTTTCCACAGCTGCAAAATTCTACGCCACCTAGGGATTTTGCTGTTATAATTTCTGGTTCCAATCAAAACAGTAATATAGTCGACAAGAGACGTTCTCTACCATGGTTCAGCAAGGGAACCGAAAAATGAACAAAAACGATCTTGCTGAACACTTAAAATAACAAAGTCAAAACTGAACCAAAGCAGTTCTTAAGATAAAGCTAGTGCAACTGATCTATAGAGAGGTGCCAGTACATTTCATATGAAGCCCCAGAGAAACTCTTGGCTTTGGTTCCAACCCAAATAGTGTAAGTGTGCTGCAATGCAACAGAATCCAAAGAGATTTAAAGGGTTTAGTAACAGTATATATCAGTAGAATGTTAGGAATTGTGTTTCAATTTGTTTTATAGAAAAAAATGCAACAAAAGCATAACCTCTGATACATAATGTAATTTGCAAAGGCACCAGGTAAAGTCTGCAATTATGTCTAATTCAGTCAGTTGAGTCATAATAACATATGAATAACGTGTCCTTACACCTATGCTATAAGGTCATCCATGCTTGTTTGGAATAACAGTCCTATAATCTCTATGGTGCACACGGCCTTTATCAATGTTTCTCTGTACTAAATTTGATCCTATCAAGCATTCTGATGTCCAAATAAGCACTCACAATGTTCTTAAAACCTCTTTTAAAACTTACATCTTAAATAAATTACTTGGTAAATTATGGTATAAAACCCACCATTTAATACCAGTTAAAATGACAAAACGTATCAGTAGGGCAACCATAATACTTCTTAAATCAGCCGTGGGGTTTGCACAGCTGCATAGCGATTCCAGAAAACACAGATCAATAACTTTGAATATGGAGTTTGAAAAGTATGAATACGTGTCATTTAGTATTTGTGTTAATAAGGATAATGTGGTAAAGAAGGACTAAATAGAGAAAAAGGATCTCATGAATATATTCTGAAAATGCCAAAAAACTATAGTACTTTTTGTAAGGGTTTAAGTTGTCTAGCTGGATATTGCCGATTTAGGGCTAAATTAAAAGTAAAGCGCTAAATTATTGTGCAGCCATAAACGGGCAAATCTGCCCGTTTACGGGAGCACCATAAATAACCAGCAATTACAAGTGGCTGGTTAAAGCTACCGTGAGCTTGCAGTAGCTTGAGTTGATTAACACGAGATGAGATCTCTGGTTAATGAAGAAAATGTCCTCCAACTACCCTAAAAATTAAGTGCAAGGTTCCTTAATAAAAAATAAATTTTTTTAGCTTTTTTGTTTTTTATAAATAACTGCACAAAGCCGTTTTAAGGGGTTAAAGTGTGTGCATATATATCTATATATATTTAAGCTTTGATGCCCATCGCTGCGTAACTTACCCCCTTCACTTCCAATCGTAATCTAGCTCTTAGAGTTTATTTTTGTTTTTGAGAAATTACAAATGATTGTCATATATTAATATCTGACTGGCATTCCCTTCAATAATGAAAACTACCTTCTTTGTATACATTTCTCTAATATTTATGAGGATAGCTAGAATCTTAAAGGGTCATACAACACTTTGAGACATCAGACTTCACAAGCCTAACCTGGCGTAAGCAAATGTGATAATATAAGACACTAAAAATACAGATGAAGTTGCAGGAAGGGGCAGAAAATGAAGGAAGAATCTATACCTTTGCCTAATCAGCTCTTTTGTTTGTATTACGCATGTGCATAAATTAAGAATTTGACATTAGTTAGTGAAAAGAATATATGTGCAAATATCTGTCCAATCCTTCCAGAGTATTACTAAAGATTGGTATTAGTCACTGCCAGTCAGGTGCTACATTCTTATTTAAGCCATATAGGCTTGTCCAATCCAATGCAATCAGTGAGTTATATGTTCTGTTAGAATTAAAAGATGTGTTCTTTTAATTGTCCAAATCTATAATGTAAGAATTTTGTTTAAAGTTGTTTAGTTGTAGTTGCATACATTTGCTGTTTTCATTAGAAAATCAGCAACAAAGCCAAAATAAATATTTGGCTGTAAAGAATGCCCACATAAATTAAAATTGTCTGAACCGAATGTTGGGAAATATCCAAAAGGAATTTTTTGACAAAACTAAATTTTTCACAATGCACATCTCTAGCCTTTACATGAGTATCTAAATAATAATAAATAAATAAAATGAAGAACCCCACCCATAAATTATTTTATGGTGGTGAGAGTCCATGATCCATTACTCATGGAAATGACACTTCCCTACCACTACGAGGTGGCAAATATTCCCAAACCGCAAGAAATCTACAAAACCCCTCCTACCTCACCAGTACCTCACTCTAAAGTGTAGCCGAGCAGAAAGAGGGAGGAAAAGTAATAATACCCGGGGAAAAAGATATGCACAATTTTATTAAAAAAAAAACAACCTAGAAAAAACAGGGTGGGATCTCGTGTACTCTCACCACCATGAAAGAAATTAATTTATCAGGTAAGCATAAATTGTTTTCTTTATACATGTGGTGAGAGTCCACAATCCATTACACCTGGGAATACCCAAGCTGTGAAGTCCATGAGTAATAAAAGAAAAGGGTAGGATCTAAGAAACATCTTCTTTTACTGAGAAACTAACTGCACAACCTTATAGAATCTATAGAAAAGGCAATAAAAAAATAACCAACAGGCAAAAATAAATCAACTTTAGACAACTGCCTGAAGGACACCCTACCAAAGGCTGCCTCAGAAGAAGCAAGAACATTAAAATGGTAGAAAAAAATATATACAAAGAAGACCAAATAGCAGACTAGCAAAAAGTGGCAACTGAAAAAAATAACAGAAAACAATCTAGGTGGGGGCTGACCTGCCTCCATGAAAACTATATGAATCAAAAACTTAAACCAACAAGCCAAAAAACAGCAGAAATTTTCTGATCTTCCTAGAACCAGCAAAAGGAACAAACTAATTGTTTGCCTGAAAACGTAATCAGTGACAACATAACACTACAAAGCTCTAACAGAAATCAAAATATGAAGTGACCACTCTGAATAATAAAGAAGAAATAACAATGCCCCGACTTATCTAGACAGAAAACATAACCTTATCCTAAAGAAAAAAAAGATAAGGAGGAACACAATAAGGAGTAGAAAACTCTTTTAACAGATAAAATAGCTAAATGAAACGAAACTTTCAAAAAGAAGTTTAATATCCACCTGATTTATAGGCATAACAAGAAAGAACCTGCAAAATCTTCAAGACCATATATAACGCCTTATGTCAATTGCGTATCCTATCTTTTCTATGGGATTTGCCTAACGCCGGTATTATGAGTCTTGGAAGAAGTGAGCGGTAGACCCTCTCCTGTCAAGACTTCTACCGCATTTAAAAGTCAGTAGTTAAGAGTTTTATGGGCTAACGCCGGAACATAAAGCTCTTAATTAAAGTGCTAAAAAGTACACTAACACCCATAAACTACCTATTAACCCCTAAACCGAGGCCCCCCTATATCGCAAACACTATAATAAATATTTGTAACCCCTAATCTGCTGACCGGACATCGCCGCCACCTACATTATACTTATGAATCCCTAATCTGCTGCCCCTAACATCGCCGAACCCTACATTATATTTTTAACCCCTAATCTGCCGCCCCCAACGTCGCCGCAACCTAACTACACTTATTAACCCCTAATCTGCCGACCGGACATCGGCACTACTTTTATAAATGTATTAACCCCTAAACCGCCACACTCCCGCCTCGCAAACACTTGTTAATTTTTATTAACCCCTAATCTGCCTGCTCTAACATTGCCGACACCTATTTACATTTATTAACCACTAATCTGCAACCCCCAATGTCGCCGCTACTACAATAAAGTTATTAACCCCTAAACCTAAGCCTAACCCTAACACATCCCTAATTTAAATATAATTTAAATACATCTAAATAAATTTACGACAATTAAATAAATTATTCCTATTTAAAACTAAATACTTAACTGTAAAATAAACCATAACATATCTACAATATAAATAATAATTACATTGTAGCTATCTTATGATTTATATTTATTTTACTGGCAAGTTTGTATTTATTTTAACTAGGTACAATAGTTATTAAATAGTTATTAACTATTTAATAACTACCTAGCTAAAATAAGTACAAAATTACCTGTAAAATAAATCCTAACCTAAGTTACAATAACACCTAACACTACACTATCCTTAAATAAATTACCTAAACTACCTACAATTAATTACCATTAAATACAATAAACTAAATTACGAGAACCCCCCCCCCCCACTAAATTACAAAAAAAATTAAACACTAAATTACAGAAAATAAAAAAAAAATACAAGAAGTTTAAACTAATTACACCTAATCTAATCCCCCTAATAAAATAAAAAAGCCCCCCAAAATAATAAAATTCCCTACCCTACACTAAATTACAAGTAGCCCTTAAAAGGGCCTTTTGCGGGGCATTGCCCCAAAGTAACCAGCTCTTTTACCAGCCCTTAAAAGGGCTTTTTGCGGGGCATTGCCCCAAAGTAATCAGCTCTTTTACCTGTAAAAAAAAAGAAATACAATACCCCCCCCAACATTAAAACCCACCACCCACACACCCCTACTCTAAAACCCACCCGATCCCCCCTTAAAAAAAACTAACACTACCCCATTGAAGATCACCCTACCTTGAGCCGTGTTCACCCAGCCGGGCACCACTGGTCATCCTATGGGTCAGAAGAGGACATCTGGACCGGCAGAAGTCTTCATCCTATCCAGGCAGAAGAGGACATCCGGACCGGAAGACATCTTCATCCAAGCAGCATCTTCTATCTTCATCCATCCGACGAGGACTGGCTCCATCTTGAAGACCTCAGACGCGGAACATCCTTCTCGGCCGACGACTACCCGACAAATGTCTGATCCTTTAAATGACGTCATCCAAGATGGTGTCCCTCGAATTCCGATTGGCTGATAGGATTCTATCAGCCAATCGGAATTAAGGTAGGAAAAATCAGATACAGACCGGCAAAAGTTTAAATCTGTGACGTAACATACGATCCGCCGATCTCAATCCGATACAGATCGATGCTTACGTCATTACCGATGTTCCGAATACACATTCGGCACTATTTGACACTTTTTCAAAGTTATCAAATACTTAACCGGTACGCTCGCGGCTATTCCGGCCCATCGTACCTGGTTTTCAATCCGCCACCCTGGAGGCCGCGGATGCTATAGGAATCAATGGGAGTATGAAAGCAGCGAAAGCTTATGTTCGATGCTGCCAGATATCCCATTGATTTATATGGCTGAAAACCAGTAAAGTTTACACCTAACACCCTAACATAAGCCTCGAGTCTAAACACCCCTAATCTGCCGCCCCGACATCGCAGCGACCTAAATAAAGTTATTAACTCTTATCCCGTTGCTCCCCGACCCCGCTGCAACTAAATAAATGTATTAACCCCTATTCTGACGCTCCCGGATCTCGCCACCACTAAATAAAGTTATTAACCCCTATCCCGCCGCTCCCGGACCCTGCCACCCCATAAACGTATTAACCACTAAACCTCTGGCCTCCCACATCACTACCATTAACTAAACCTAACAACCCCTAAGCTGCCAGCCCCCCACATCGCCATAAACTAAATTAAGCTATAAACCCCTAAACCTAACAACCCGCTAACTTTACATTAAAATTACAACATTCCTATCTTATAATAAATTAAAACTTACCTTTAGAATTAAAATAAACTATATTAAACTATTAATTAACCTACCCTATTATACTAAAATTACATTAAACTAGCAATTAAATTAACTATATTACATATTAAAAAACCCTAACCCTACTCAAATTATTTAAATCTACCATTAAAAATGACTAAATTACTAAAAACAAACAAACACTAATTTACAAAAACAAACAAACCACAGTATCAAAAATAAAAAACTAATTACACCTAATCTAATAGCCCTATCAAAATAAAAAAGCTCCCCCAAAATAAAAAAACCCCTAGCCTACAATAAACTACCTACACACAGAGAGAAATGCACTCACAGGAACGAACAACCAGCTCAATACCATTGTTAGCCTGTTCTATGGCGATTTACCACCTGGGTGCAACTTCTTTTAGCCCAGCAATGCTTTTCACAGAGTAGAACTTTCCTGTAGTATATCAGTCTGATCCCGCCTATTACGGTCAGTCCAGCGCCGAAATACCAGGCAATTCCTCTCTGAACAAGGAACAAAGCAACCCCAGACGATCGTTTCGGCCTTCATTGGGCCTCGTCAGTGAGGTGTAGCAGTATTCCTCTAAGCACACTGAGCAAGGAGTCCACGTCTGGTTTCCCCTTTTTTTTTCCATAGGGAGACTAAATACACACAGAGAGAAATGCACTCACAGGAACGAACAACCAGCTCAATACCATTGTTAGCCTGTTCTATGGCGATTTACCACCTGGGTGCAACTTCTTTTAGCCCAGCAATGCTTTTCACAGAGTAGAACTTTCCTGTAGTATATCAGTCTGATCCCGCCTATTACGGTCAGTCCAGCGCCGAAATACCAGGCAATTCCTCTCTGAACAAGGAACAAAGCAACCCCAGACGATCGTTTCGGCCTTCATTGGGCCTCGTCAGTGAGGTGTAGCAGTATTCCTCTAAGCACACTGAGCAAGGAGTCCACGTCTGGTTTCCCCTTTTTTTCATAGGGAGACTAAATACACACAGAGAGAAATGCACTCACAGGAACGAACAACCAGCTCAATACCATTGTTAGCCTGTTCTATGGCGATTTACCACCTGGGTGCAACTTCTTTTAGCCCAGCAATGCTTTTCACAGAGTAGAACTTTCCTGTAGTATATCAGTCTGATCCCGCCTATTACGGTCAGTCCAGCGCCGAAATACCAGGCAATTCCTTTCTGAACAAGGAACAAAGCAACCCCAGACGATCGTTTCGGCCTTCATTGGGCCTCGTCAGTGAGGTGTAGCAGTATTCCTCTAAGCACACTGAGCAAGGAGTCCACGTCTGGTTTCCCCTTTTTTTCCATAGGGAGACTAAATACACACAGAGAGAAATGCACTCACAGGAACGAACAACCAGCTCAATACCATTGTTAGCCTGTTCTATGGCGATTTACCACCTGGGTGCAACTTCTTTTAGCCCAGCAATGCTTTTCACAGAGTAGAACTTTCCTGTAGTATATCAGTCTGATCCCGCCTATTACGGTCAGTCCAGCGCCGAAATACCAGGCAATTCCTCTCTGAACAAGGAACAAAGCAACCCCAGACGATCGTTTCGGCCTTCATTGGGCCTCGTCAGTGAGGTGTAGCAGTATTCCTCTAAGCACACTGAGCAAGGAGTCCACGTCTGGTTTCCCCTTTTTTTCCATAGGGAGACTAAATACACACAGAGAGAAATGCACTCACAGGAACGAACAACCAGCTCAATACCATTGTTAGCCTGTTCTATGGCGATTTACCACCTGGGTGCAACTTCTTTTAGCCCAGCAATGCTTTTCACAGAGTAGAACTTTCCTGTAGTATATCAGTCTGATCCCGCCTATTACAGTCAGTCCAGCGCCGAAATACCAGGCAATTCCTCTCTGAACAAGGAACAAAGCAACCCCAGACGATCGTTTCGGCCTTCATTGGGCCTCGTCAGTGAGGTGTAGCAGTATTCCTCTAAGCACACTGAGCAAGGAGTCCACGTCTGGTTTCCCCTTTTTTCCATAGGGAGACTAAATACACACAGAGAGAAATGCACTCACAGGAACGAACAACCAGCTCAATACCATTGTTAGCCTGTTCTATGGCGATTTACCACCTGGGTGCAACTTCTTTTAGCCCAGCAATGCTTTTCACAGAGTAGAACTTTCCTGTAGTATATCAGTCTGATCCCGCCTATTACGGTCAGTCCAGCGCCGAAATACCAGGCAATTCCTCTCTGAACAAGGAACAAAGCAACCCCAGACGATCGTTTCGGCCTTCATTGGGCCTCGTCAGTGAGGTGTAGCAGTATTCCTCTAAGCACACTGAGCAAGGAGTCCACGTCTGGTTTCCCCTTTTTTCCATAGGGAGACTAAATACACACAGAGAGAAATGCACTCACAGGAACGAACAACCAGCTCAATACCATTGTTAGCCTGTTCTATGGCGATTTACCACCTGGGTGCAACTTCTTTTAGCCCAGCAATGCTTTTCACAGAGTAGAACTTTCCTGTAGTATATCAGTCTGATCCCGCCTATTACGGTCAGTCCAGCGCCGAAATACCAGGCAATTCCTCTCTGAACAAGGAACAAAGCAACCCCAGACGATCGTTTCGGCCTTCATTGGGCCTCGAAGTCTCCCTATGGGTGATGGGGGAAACCAGACGTGGACTCCTTGCCCAGTGTGCTTAGAGGAATGTGGCTGCACCTCACTGACGAGGCCCATAGGAGGCCGAAACGATCGTCTGGGGTTGTCATGTTCCTTGTTCAGAGGAGAATTGCCTGGTATTTCGGGGCTGGACTGACCTTACTTGGCAGGATCAGACTGATATACTTCAGGAAAGTTTTCTTCTGTGAAAAGCACACTGGTCTAAAAGAGGCTGCTTCCGGGTGGTAAATCGCCATAGAACAAGCTACTGAGCTGTTGTTCGTTCCTGGTAGAGCGCTTCTCTCTTTGTATGCAAATTATTATGACCCTGGGGAAGTCTCCCTATGGGTGATGGGGGAAACCAGACGTGGACTCCTTGCCCAGTGTGCTTAGAGGAATGTGGCTGCACCTCACTGACGAGGCCCATAGGAGGCCGAAACGATCGTCTGGGGTTGTCATGTTCCTTGTTCAGAGGAGAATTGCCTGGTATTTCGGGGCTGGACTGACCTTACTTGGCAGGATCAGACTGATATACTTCAGGAAAGTTTTCTTCTGTGAAAAGCACACTGGTCTAAAAGAGGCTGCTTCCGGGTGGTAAATCGCCATAGAACAAGCTACTGAGCTGTTGTTCGTTCCTGGTAGAGCGCTTCTCTCTTTGTATGCAAATTATTATGACCCTGGGGAAGTCTCCCTATGGGTGATGGGGGAAACCAGACGTGGACTCCTTGCCCAGTGTGCTTAGAGGAATGTGGCTGCACCTCACTGACGAGGCCCATAGGAGGCCGAAACGATCGTCTGGGGTTGTCATGTTCCTTGTTCAGAGGAGAATTGCCTGGTATTTCGGGGCTGGACTGACCTTACTTGGCAGGATCAGACTGATATACTTCAGGAAAGTTTTCTTCTGTGAAAAGCACACTGGTCTAAAAGAGGCTGCTTCCGGGTGGTAAATCGCCATAGAACAAGCTACTGAGCTGTTGTTCGTTCCTGGTAGAGCGCTTCTCTCTTTGTATGCAAATTATTATGACCCTGGGGAAGTCTCCCTATGGGTGATGGGGGAAACCAGACGTGGACTCCTTGCCCAGTGTGCTTAGAGGAATGTGGCTGCACCTCACTGACGAGGCCCATAGGAGGCCGAAACGATCGTCTGGGGTTGTCATGTTCCTTGTTCAGAGGAGAATTGCCTGGTATTTCGGGGCTGGACTGACCTTACTTGGCAGGATCAGACTGATATACTTCAGGAAAGTTTTCTTCTGTGAAAAGCACACTGGTCTAAAAGAGGCTGCTTCCGGGTGGTAAATCGCCATAGAACAAGCTACTGAGCTGTTGTTCGTTCCTGGTAGAGCGCTTCTCTCTTTGTATGCAAATTATTATGACCCTGGGGAAGTCTCCCTATGGGTGATGGGGGAAACCAGACGTGGACTCCTTGCCCAGTGTGCTTAGAGGAATGTGGCTGCACCTCACTGACGAGGCCCATAGGAGGCCGAAACGATCGTCTGGGGTTGTCATGTTCCTTGTTCAGAGGAGAATTGCCTGGTATTTCGGGGCTGGACTGACCTTACTTGGCAGGATCAGACTGATATACTTCAGGAAAGTTTTCTTCTGTGAAAAGCACACTGGTCTAAAAGAGGCTGCTTCCGGGTGGTAAATCGCCATAGAACAAGCTACTGAGCTGTTGTTCGTTCCTGGTAGAGCGCTTCTCTCTTTGTATGCAAATTATTATGACCCTGGGGAAGTCTCCCTATGGGTGATGGGGGAAACCAGACGTGGACTCCTTGCCCAGTGTGCTTAGAGGAATGTGGCTGCACCTCACTGACGAGGCCCATAGGAGGCCGAAACGATCGTCTGGGGTTGTCATGTTCCTTGTTCAGAGGAGAATTGCCTGGTATTTCGGGGCTGGACTGACCTTACTTGGCAGGATCAGACTGATATACTTCAGGAAAGTTTTCTTCTGTGAAAAGCACACTGGTCTAAAAGAGGCTGCTTCCGGGTGGTAAATCGCCATAGAACAAGCTACTGAGCTGTTGTTCGTTCCTGGTAGAGCGCTTCTCTCTTTGTATGCAAACTACAATAAACTACCAATGGCCCCCCAACAGTAAACCACCCCCACCCAGCCACCTCAAATAAAAAGCCTATCCAAAAAACCTAAGCTACCCATTGCCCTGAAAAGGTGTCAGGGAGCCAGGAATCAGACTGAGACGAGAAGTGCAAAAATAATCAACCTTTATTAATAGCAAAAAATAATAAAAAGTCCACAAGTCAAATAACAAGCCAGGAGTCAAAACCAGAGCAGGTAGTCAGACGAACCAAGTCAGGAGCCAAAGCGAATAGTCAGACGAGCCGGAATCAGCAACAAGGAAAACAGCAGAGTCAGGAACAAGCCAGGGATCAGGAACCAGGAAGGACGTCAGGCAGCCAGGTAATACACAGGAACTCTCACAAACAGGTCTGAGACAACGCAAAGGCAAAGCATACTGAACAGAGGCCCTTTAAATAATAAGTGATGACATCACAATTCTGAGACTGCATCCTGTCTCACATGGATTATGCACACCAGTCTGGCCATAAAAGGAAGTGCAGGAAATTAGCAGCATCCCCCACAATGCACCATAGTCAGGAAGAGAGGTGAGTAAAATGGCTGCCAGCAGCACATGGCAAACAAAACAGGGAAAAAACCCTGACAAAAGGGCATTTGTATGGGCATTGCCCTTAAAAGGGCATTTAGCTCTTTTACCTGCCCAGACCCTACCTTAAAAATAACACTAACCCCCGACGATCCACTTACAGTTTTTGAAGTTCCGCTTGAAGGATCCATCCAGCCAGCAAGAAGTCTTCATCCGGGCGGCAAGAATTCTTCATCCGGGCAGTCTCTTCTATCTTCATCCATCCGTCAAAGTCTTCATCCATGCGGCCTCTTCTATCTTCATTCATCCGGCACGGAGCGGGTCCATCCCGAGGACATATGGCGTGGAGCTCCTTTTCAATACGGTCGCCGCCGTAAACTGGAACTTGAAGGCAAGTGATGTCATCCAAGATGGCATTCCTTGCACTCCTATTGCCTGAAAGGCTCCAATCAGCCAAAAGGATTAGAGCTGCTAAAATCCTATTGGCTGTTCCAATCAGCCAATAGGATTTGAGCAGCTCTTATCCTATTGGCTGTTCCAATCAGCCAATAGGATGAGAGCTCAATCTTGGATGACGTCACTTGCATTCAAGTTCCAGTTTATGGCGGCGACCGTATTGAAGAGGAGCTCCACGCCGGATGTCTTCAGGATGGACCCGCTCCGTGGCGGGTGGATGAAGATAGAAGAGGCTGCATGGATGAAGACTTCGCCGGATGGATGAAGATAGAAGGGGCCGCCCGGATGAAGACTTCTTGCCGGCTGGATGGATCCTTCAAGCGGAATTTCAAAAACTGTAAGTGGATTGTCGGGGGTTAGTGTTAGGTTTATTTAAGGGTTTTTTGGGTAGGTTTTATTTTTAGAGTAGGGTCTGGGCAGGTAAAAGAGCTAAATGCCTTTTTATGGGCAATGCCCATACAAATGCCCTTTTCAGGGCAATGGGGAGCTTAGGTTTATTAGATAGGCTTTTTATTTGGGGGTTAGGTTTTACTGTTGAGGGTGTTTGTATTTTTTTTTACAGGTAAAAGAGTTGATTTCTTTGGGGCAATGCCCCGCAAAAGATCCTTTTAAGGGCCATTGGTAGTTTATTGTAGGCTAGGGTTTTTTTTATTTGGGGGGGCTTTTTTATTTTGATAGGGCTATTAGATTAGGTGTAATTCGTTTTTATTTTTGATACTGTGTTGTTTTTTTTTGTAACTTAGTGGGTTTTTTTTTTTTAGCAATTTAGTCATTTTTAATATGTAATATAGTTAATTGAATTGCTAGTTTAATGTAATTTTAGTATAATAGTTAGCACTGTCCCACCTTGAGGGAGATCTGGGGGCTCCCACCCGCTCCTACCCTGGCGATCGGGCCTGTATAATGACAGGCATTGCAGGGGTTCACGTTTTACGTTTTGACGTCAAGCGCAATGATGTGATGATGTCAACGCACAACTTTATTAAAAAAATAAACACAATGGACAATATAGGGAAAGGGGGCATGCTGCTTAGAAGCCTGTATCTCAGGCATCTAAGCAGCTACAGACCCCCAAGACCCACAGTTGGAAAGGTAATCGCCTAACCTTTCCAATGGTATAAGTCTTGGGGATCTGAAAATAAATTTAAAAAGTTAAAAAAAATATTAAAAAAATTAAAAATTAAAAAACCCTCAATTGTGCTTAGGTGGGAATTTATTGGAAGATAGGGATATAGGGATATTGTAATTTTAATGTAAAGTTTGCAGGTTGTTAGGTTTAGGGGTTAATAGCTTAATTTAGTTTATGGCGATGTGGGGGCTAGTGGTTTAGGGGTTAATACGTTTAGTTAGTGGTAGTGATGTAGGAGGCCAGAGGTTTAGTGGTTAATATGTTTATTTAGGTGGCGGTGGGGTCCGGGAGCAGCGGAATAGGGGATAATAACTTTATTTAGTGGCGTCAGGGTCCGGGAGCAGCGGAATAGGGGTTAATACATTTATTTAGTGGCAGCGGGGTCCGGGAGCGGCGGGATAGTTGTTAAACATTTTAGTATAGTGGTGGCATTTAGTGACAGGGTATAAATAAAGTTGGGAAAAAGCGGAATAGCAGCGAGATCGATGACTGTTAGTTAACAACAGTCCGATGCTCATCGCCCCATACTTGGTGCGCGGCTTTTTGTCAGCATTTTTTATAAATATTGGAGATCGTATTCAGGTCCGCGGCCGCGATGTTAGGCGAGAGTATTGATGCCGGCGAATGCAGCATAGTTGAGGCTTTGATAAATATCCCCCTAAATGTAAAAGCAACACATTGAAAAAGCTTTTCCATAGATGCAAAACTCAGAAACTGAAGTTGTTCCTAGAAATAAGAACATAAAAAGTTGGCATACTTAAAATCTGTTGAGGCCATAAACAGAACATGTAAGGTAGGAACTTGAGAAAATTGTTTAAAGATTCTAGATCAAAATAGATCTGAAAGTTCCTTCCTACTTATGAAACAATGAATAGGTTGAAAATCCCATCTACCTGAGCCTAAAAGAGTTCCTAGGAACATAGAACAGAAAAAAACCTCCCTTGGGAGGCCTTGATCTGAAACCTATTCAATATCCTTGAGACTATAATTAGAATTCAAGGAACCTGAACAAACTAAAACCAAGCTTCCAAAAAAAAAAAAAGAAATCTACCCCCTACCAAAACTTCTCGATCGAGAGCTGCACCTACATGCAAACTTGGATGTAGCATAAGAGCTTACACTGCTTAGGCTTGTTCCAATTCACCTAATAAGCACTAACCCTGTCAGCATTCCCCAGAGCAAATAAATTGGTCTTGTATCTAGCGTTGCAGCCTTGCAAACAGAGGATATAGTGCTCAAACCCAGTAAAAGGCACTGAAACATTTAGCAAATACCATTCTATCATTTCCAGACAGAACCAGAAGAACTTTGATACTAGGCAGAAAAAAGGTTCCTGAGCTCTGTTCTGATAAAAGAAACAAAACACAAATCTGAGCTTAAAATATATCCTAAGACAACAAGTCCTGTTGAAGAAAGGCTCTATAACACCAGACACTGTGGACAAGGCTTATAAAGGCCTTTATTAGGTCGAAACACATCAGCAATTGGGCTATCTGGTGAGGTATATTTCATTAAGGTACTCTTTGCGTTTAGCATTTTGCACTATTTTTGTATATTTTCTTTCACAGGTTGATATTATTTAAGCTTTCTTATTCACTTGGGACTCTTTGGATGTAATCACCTTGGCTTCCTGGAGTGAATATTTGGATACTTAATTTTTACATAACTCTATTACAAGTCTGAGTCTTGGAGGACTATTTAATCTGTTATTATAGAGCCGGCACTAATATTTGTATTTGTATTAGTTTAACATAGCTCATTTTATTTATTTATTTCTAACTTTCTGTCTATAGTGATTGTGGGGAAAAAATAATAGTACTTAAGTTTTTTTAGCACATCCTATATTTGTTTCTGATACTTGATTATTCATTTAGGGTAGGGGAGTTTTAGGTTTTGTTTGTAATATTTTGAATATTTTAGCAGGATTGATTGTTTTTAATAAAATTTCTGTATATAACCTCAGAAACAGCAACAAAGACAAGGAACACACCAAGGGATTAAATAGTATATAACTTTGAACTGGTATATCCCCATCTACTTTAGGATCATGTAACAACAAGTAAGTAAGAAAGCAAAAATTCCCTTATAAAGAGACTGAATTTGCTAACATAAAATTAAATAAAAGGATGTAAGTATAATGATCAGAACAAGATTTTTGATAAACAAAGAAAAAATATCTCTTCTGAGGACAAAGCAGCCTCAAAACTAGAAACATTAAAGGGACAGTATACACCAATTTTCATATAACTGCATGTAATAGACACTACTATAAAGAATAAGATGCACAGATACTGATATAAAAATCCAGTATAAAATGGTTTAAAAACGTACTTAGAAGCTTTCAGTTTAGCTCTGTTGAAAAGGTAGTTGGAAAGCCCACTGCAAGTGGGAAATAAGACACTCCCCCCTCCACCTTCTTTTGCATATGAAAAGACCCTTTACACAAACAGGAGCAAGCTGGAGAAGGTAGCTGACGATATTCAAATAAAACTTTGGGGCTTGGTTAGGAGTCTGAAAATCAGAGCAATGTTATTTAAAAATAAGCAAAATTATACATTTTTTTTAAAAAAAACTTCATGGGCTTTATAAATAGATCCTCTACAAAACATTTATGCAAAGAAAAAATGAGTGTATAATGGCCCTTTAACCTTGATAGGCTAAAAATAGAAGAAGTCCAGGAAAAAGAGTTGTAAGGAACAAACAGAAGGAGCAATAATACCCTTTGAAGCAAGAACAGTGGAAGTAATGGCCAGAATGCATTAAAACATTGATACATTTATTGTATAAGATTGCCAAAGGAAATACTTTACCTAATAACAATATAAACATTTATTACTAGTAATAAAAATTTTCAAATGACCCAGCTTCAAATGCAGATTTAGGGAATGAACTGCAAGGCTACATAACTGAAAAAATAAATAAATAAAGTTAAATGCAGAAAACAAAGTTAAATTATAATATCCCCATTAAAAGAGTTCTGAAAGAAAGGGAGACACCCTGTATAAAAAAAAAACACCAATACAAGACAAGTACATCTTGCATCCAGACTGCACACTTGTAAAGGGATGCTCTAGTCAAACTTATGTCATATATAATAGAAAAGGGCGCCAAAAAATATGTACAATATCACACCAATGCATGCAGACCCGAAGGCCGACATGCGTTAAAATCCGTGCATGAAAATCCTGAACCGTCAAAAAATGTACACAAATAAAAATAAACATATTAACACTTTAAAAAGGGAAATATCAAATAACACATTTATAAAAATGAACCACGGCTATGTACATATATAACAACATATATATATATATATATATATATATATATATATATATATATATATAACCTAAACAGCTTATTGAGTGCCAAGTAAATAAAAATATAGTACTTACCTTAAGGCTACTGGAGAAAACAAGCCAGGACCAGTGCTGAAACATAACAACAGAGCAACTGGAATAGGAGTATATCGACAAACCAACAGGCAGAGAGGCAAAGGACAATTCCTTGCAGCACCCCTGGCAATGTTTGTGACTAAAGTGAAATATGTCACTTCCAATACTCCAAATACATCCCTCTTAAAACTCAATCTGGGAACCCCTCTCACTGAAGAATCAAATGGACATCTTCATTCTTCAACCACCTCCAGCAGCGGCAAAGACAAGACTGAGGTACTGGTGAGGTGGGAGGGGTTTTATAGAGTTCTTGTGGTTTGGTAATCTTTGCCTCCTCATAGTGATAGGGAAGAGTAATTCCCAGGAGTAATTGATCATGGACTCTCGCCACCAGTTTGAAAGAAATTATTTATTTTTTGTGTAAACTTTGCATCAATACATTTACTTGTAATATATGTTTGCAGTGCAGACATGAAATATATGTTGAAAAATAAAAATAAAATCTCAACATGTATTTCTACACCCAAACATGCAATTAAAGTTCTTACATTTTAGTAGAAGAAATTAATGTGAAAATCTAAGCATTCCGCATGTTTATTTGAATTTATGTGCAGACAGCACAGTAGATTTCCTGGGCAGTTTGCAGAAAAGCAGTAAAGTAAACCAGAGCAATAACCATGTCAGCTGATCAATTCCATAGCTCTGCTCACTGTTCACAACTAAATACCAAGTGTCTGTAAATTGCTTGAGATTCATAGACGCCACCAATTTAGTTTTCTGTTCTAATGTAAGGTGCAAGAGACTCAGATGCCACAACATGTTCACAAGCACCTTATGTCTGATTCTCACAGGGCCCAGACATTAATTTTAAGACATAACTGCAGGGCAGATTTGTACAATATGAGATAGACTCCTGGAACAATTATGTTATGAAACGGGAGGCAAAAAAAGGAGTGTACCAGGAAATTGGGACAGTTAGTAAGTATGGTGTGTATACTTGTGTGTGTATAAAATACTTCTCTCCTTGGGGGCGTGTCTGGGCAGCTGTCATGGCAGGTAGCAATATCTATACTGGAGAAGAGGGATACTGATTATCCACCAAGAATCAGATATCTATTCATGCAATCTGTTAATAAAAATTATAAGATCTGTTTCTACTCACCATCACCATAGACTCATACCAATTTTGTGAGCCTTCTTTGCATATGGATCTGGGCCATTTAGACCTGCAGTGGCCACAAGTAGATAGGTCTCAACCAACCCCCCACCCCCAGTAAATTAAGTAAGCTAAGAGCGTACACTGCTCTCCATTATCTGAATGCTACATTCAGTCATAGTATCACGGCACCACTCACCTCATTAGTACTATTTTTATTTTGGTAATGGAACTTAGCTTATCTTTATTAAAATAGACCATGATAGATATGGATAAATGAAAGATGGAGATAATGCAACTCCTGCAAAACCACTTCCGGAAAATTGAGCAGCGGATTTTGGAAGTCATTGAAGCTGCAGTTGGCCAGGATAAAGGACAAGAGCACGCTGAAGATCAACAAGAAACTGAGCAGCCTGCTGACTTTATGAACGGGATGCAGGACAATGGGGAGATGCTGGCATTGAACTCAGACATGCTGGAGAATATGGAGTATACTGCTATTAAAACCGCATTTCAGATCAATGTAGCACATCAATCCCCAAGTCTCATCCAACATGCAGCCTTGGAGGGAGACCTACAGAGCATATCTTTGAGGTACTATCTGTCTACTTGGTAAGGAACACTGAAGCTGAGGGGGTTTCAGATCAACTGCATGATATTGAAGGTGTTCTCAAACTGTAGTATGCGAGACAAGGTGACTTTTTTCGGCTCCTTTACTATGCCTCTCTGTTCTGCAGCAAATAGAGAGTAGTAAATATTTGGTTTACCATTTTATAACCTGGCCTGAGACTCCTTAGATATGTTAGCGATATTGGACACAATTCCCTCCCTGCCCTAAGAGCTGGAGTTGGTTAGAGATATCACCGCTTTCTAATATTCAATTATGGCTGTGCTCAGCACACTCCAGAACATCGTTGTTTTGTGATTTATAACTTTCTTGGAATGGATAATAGCCTAAGTGGACCTAAAACGTTCCTCTCTATAATTTGTGGACAAAGCCATGTGATAATGGGACACAACTAATGCTCTATTAGCTTTGTCTGAGAACAAATTGATCTTATTTAGGTACCAAGACAGACGTTGACAGTGGCTATAAATGTTTACTATATTACATGATGTTTGTTTTGATAAAGCATTATCTTGTTGGTCAACATGAGGTTGTAAAACCAGTAGAATCTTGACGACAAAAAAATTATTCAGTACTAGAAGGCTCCCTTTTTTTACAATACACTATCTTTATAAACACTATTGAATTACTGAGTGACTATACTATTCAAGGTTCTGGCTTCCAAGCTAACATTGTGATATTGTATAGTGAACAACAATCTATGTAGCTATAATCCTTTAGCATAGGACAACAAATGGTATAGTTACATATATGGTACTGTACTCTTATTTTAATAATCTTAATGATATATATATATATATATATATATATATATATATATATATATATATATATCAAAATAACAAGAGTATTGCATTGAGCAATGATACTTTTTTATTGGACTAACTATACATTTATAAGTTGACAAGCTTTCGGAAGAGTTCCTTCCTTTATCAAATCTGGAGCAATACTGACCAATTCAATGGAATTTACAGATTATATCTTAAAACACAGAATAGCTAAGAAGACAGAAAGTGCAGGGAGAGGAGGAGGTGTCGTAAAAATCATGAGGGGGGGCTTAGGTAACAGGCAGACAGTGTCCAGTGTAGGAGAACAGGCAGGGGAAATATATAGCTTTACATAGAGCATATACTGACATAAAGTTATATATCAACATTGAATCAATATCTATAAAGATTGTATATACAGGGGGAATACAAAAGTTAAAAAAGACAAAAGTGTGGACATAGGCTTACCTGTGTACCCATGTATAAAGAATGTGGAATATACAATGTAATTGACTAAATGAAAGTACATTACAAAAAATTCTGATAATGTGTTAAGAATCCAGAGTCCGCATTTAGTCCAGAATTAAACAAGTTGAAGTGCATTATCATTTTCATTTCAAAGGTTTTTCTTTCCATGGTGTTTTTGAAGTTGCCTCTGAGAATTTTGATTTTGAGGTTTTGGATGGAGTGGTCAGGTTGGGTGAAATGGTGACCAACAGGGGTGCAGTATTTTGTTTCACAGTGGTTTTTGATTGAGTGTCTGTGTAAGTTCATCAGAAGGTGCAGTTTTTGGCTTGTTTCTCCAATATAGCATCCCATTCCACATGCAGTGCAATGTATCATGTATACCACATTTGCAGATATACATGAATATGCCCCTTTAATGTTATAAGATTTATTATTGTGATTTGCTGTGCTGCTTTCACAAACCTGTTGACACAGTTTGCAGAGAGCTTTATAGGAGCACTTGGTTCCATTCTGAGTGTTCTTTTTCTCAAGGGGTAGCTTCCTGGTATATATCTGTACAATTATAAACAACATTCCAGTTTACTTCTGTAATAAAATTTGCTTCATTCTTTTGGTATCCTTCTTAGCTGAAGGAAATGCAATGCACTACTGGAATCTAATTGAATACATTGGCCAATTACAAGAGGCATATATGTGCAGCCACCAATCAGCAGCTAGCTCCCAGAATTGCACTGAAACTTCTGATCATACATGTATGCTTTTCAACAAAGGATACCAAAAGAACAAAGCACATTAAATAATAGAAGTAAATTGGTAAGCTTTTTAAAATTGCATGATCTTTCAGAATCATGAAAGTTTAATTTTGACTTTACTGTCCCTTTAAACATACACATTTTTTTTTAACAAAAGAAAAACACACTGCTGTAAACTCTGACAACCAAATCTCACTTGAGATCCTTCAGTGGCATGCTGCCAGTTTTATTTCCATTACCTCATGCCTGATTGTAAAAATATCATTTGTACTCTAATGGGAAAACCACAGGGAGTTGGATTATAGGACTCAGTTATGGTTCATAGATACAGATAATTATGGTTGTAAGAAAAATCCTACTTTAACTCTTATTGTTGTAATACAGACTCCTAATGATTGTATAAGAAAAGACAGGAGAAATTCTCTTCATCCGGTCAGGTAGTCAATGAAATCTATGTCATTGTAATCTGGTTATTGGAAAAAATCTACAATGTTGCAGTTTTTAATCTTCAAATGTAATCATTTTATTGTGGTCTTAAATAACAATTAGGAAATTATATTTAGCCATAATTTATTATAGTGATATAATTAGAGATGTTGAGTGAAAAAGTAGACCAAAGGAGAGAAGCTTTTTTTTAAAATTTTATTGTTCAAGGTTAACAGTATGAAGGCGAATTTTAAAATATCATGGAGATACATAAAATGATTCAATCATTATATATAAACTGCCCACCATTAAAGTAGTGACCATAAACATTTTGAACGATTCAAGGTGAGTAAAGGACTAATATAATGACTGTCTTTCTTTATCTATGAATGATCAATAAACCTCAGGTATAAATATGTATACACACACATATGTGTGTGTGTGTGTGTGTGTGTGTATATATATATATACTGATTGGAGTAGCCGTGTTAGTCCAGAGATTTAGATATCAAAATAACAAGAGTATTGCATTGAGCAATGATACTTTTTTATTGGACTAACTATACATTTGGAAGTTGACAAGCTTTCGGAAGAGTTCCTTCCTTTATCACACATGCATACATACACATAGCTAAACTTTTAGCCAATATTAAGCTGACAATAGTTACAGGGTCGGACTGGGACTAAAAATATGCCTGGAAAATTTAAGGCTGAGCAGCCCCCCCCCCCCCCATTTGTTATTTAACCATAAAACAAAAATGACAGCTATAATGTACTAGTTTGCAACACCTTTCAGGCACAGTTATCATTAAATAGTTAAGAAGTGAAATGTAATTAAAAAAAACTACCAGAAACTATTGAAGTTCACATTGAAATAAATAATAAGCACTGGTTGCTCATCAGCCTCTGTAGTCACAGTGACTGAAGATAACAGGCACCAGAGGACTTGTGATTACACGTAAGCCGCATCAGAGTGAAACAACACACAGGCAACTGCAGACACCCACATGCACACACAAATTAACCCAAGACATCCAGTCACGCAAAAACAGGCATCCACAGACATTACCAGGCACCATCAGACAGACACAGACAGGTTAAATAAACAATGACATACAGCCCCCGGCAAGTTTTTTCTCCCCACTGTAGCAGGGCCCTTGTCACACAGCCCTCTTGCAAGTCCCCCTCTGTAGCAAAGCAATACACGCACAGCCTTTTACCCAAAATTCTCCCTACATTGAGGGATACAACTTGTCAGTGTACATAATACACCTATTTTCCATTTGCGAATCAGTGTGCTATTGGTTCATGTGTATTGTTGTTTCAGTGCACAGTACCAGAAGAACTTTGTTCATACTAAGGTCTCAGGTGCAGTACCTTCCTTGAGACTATGCTTAAGTGGTTTATTCTCCTTATGCATCATTCATTAGGGTAGAGTGCCTCAACTTCTTGGGTGGAAATGGTCTCCATTTCCTACCCCAGGAATCCTCTGTATAACAGGGTCCTCTCTGATCTTTTCCCTCTCCTCCAATGTTTCCCCTCATCAACCGATTCCTAGTCATGGTGCCCTTTACCCAATTTATTTTCTTGTTTATTAGGACTTTACTCCCTTACCTTGATTGATACGTCTCAGAAAGGCGGGTCTCTGCATCTGCAGAGTGAGTTGCTTATCTGTCACCCAGGTCTTGCTGACCACCTGCTGATGCCTGCGCTCCCACATGTTCTCCACCCACACCCTTTGCAGTTTGTCCTAAAGCTTTTGTCCCAGTCTTCTCTGTGGATGAGGCAGGCACCACCAGCTGTGCATAAGTAGGTAGAAGCAACAGCACAGTGGCCCCTTTTTAAGCATGCATCATGCCCTGCTATTTGGCATGCCAAGAACTTGTGCAGGCTGTCTTCTTTCCCCATGAGTGCTTGGACGCTGTGCTTGTTAAGTTTTGCAGGCCCACCTGCAGCTTCACCAAGAAAGGGCATCACGTGTGTGGGGTACTGTCTGTGCAGGTCCTGGTCCTGTGTACTGTACACACGCACCGTCTCCTCAGCTCTGCTCACTAATAAACTTTTATGGGCAGGCAGGAGGAGGTCCCACATCTATGTACACACAGCCCTGAGCCGCACTGCTGTGTGCCTGCCTGGCCTGGCTCACTAAAGTAAATAAAGATTTGGGGGCAAAGTAACTAAGAAACAGTGTGTGCACTGTGCGGTAATTGTGGGCGGGGCTAAGGCAACGGGCCCACCGGGCTTTTGCTCCGCTATGCCTAATGGTGAGTTCGGGCCTGAATAGTTAATATTAAATGTTTTCAATTTCTTTGCTCAAATTATCATTTATGTTAAATTATGCAATACATTTTTACTTTGAATAGTTTAAGTAACATTGCAAAGCATTATACTGCCACAACTTAATGCTGCACGACTGGCAAACTTTTGTGTGGAGAACACCGACAAATATTTAATATATAGATAACAGATTTCCAACTTTAAAAGTTATGGTTGCCATCTTTCCTGAAAAAAAATGCCATGCTAATTAGCATACATTTGCATAAATAGTTATGCAACATAACTCAGAAACTAAAGCTATTAGGACTGATAACAGGGCTTTTATTTATGCATTTATTCTTATCTTCATTGACCCAAGCCTTAAAAAATACACTCCATACCAGTAAAATACTGGCTACCCCAGAGGCAGAACTTTTTTAACTTTTCAGGTTATTTTTAAATAAAAATCAATTTGAAATTAGGCAGCTACACTAAAGCACCAGTTCAAATGCAATGTGTTGATTAACTGGATAGTAATTCAAATTTTAAAGTTTTTTTTATAATATATTTTAGCAGTTGAAATTTGGATTGCAAATTAGCTGCAGACAAAAAAGTAAATTGTAAAAAGTCTCTTGAATAAATTTGCTCCTTTTCTTTAAGTCTAACATAGAAATGTAATAATAAAAAAAAAGGTGCAATGCTCATAAGAATGGCTTATATTCAGAAAAAACAGCAGACTGGGAAAGGCAAGGGGGTGGGATTCAAAACAATCTGAGGGCCAGTCAACAATCAATGGGCTGCTGCTTTCCAGCTCTACTGCATATTTGACTGTTCACTTCAAACAGCACTTTGCTGTGGATGCGCCGTGTTAAAGGGACAGTCTAATCAAAATTACACTTTCATGATTCAGATAGGGCATGACATTTTAAACAACTTTCCAATTTACTTTTATCAATAAATTTGCTTTATTACCTTGGTGGTATTTTTGAAAAGCTAAACCTAGCTAGGCTCAAACTGATTTCTAAACCGTTGAAACCCGCCTCTTAGCTCAGAGCATTTTGAAAGTTTTTCACAGTTAGACAGTACTAGTTCATGTGTGTCATATAGATAACATTGTGCTCACTCCCGTGGAGTTATTTAGGAGTCTGCATCGATTGGCTAAACTGCCTGTCTGTCAAAAGCACTGAGATAAGGGGGCAGTCTGCAAAGGCTTAGATACAAGATAATCACAGAGGTAAAACATAGATTAATATAATTGTGCTGGTTATGAAAAACTGGGCAATGGGTAATAAAGGGATTATCTATCTTTTTAAACAATAACATTTCTGGTGTAGACTGTCCCTTTAAGGAAAACTTGCCAGTGCAGCCAGAGCACAGCATTGTTTGAAGAGAACAGCCTGATGTGGATCAGTGCTGCAAAGTTAAAGCACTAAAAGTTCCTGCATATGTCCTGTTCTTTCTGCAGACATGATGAATTTTCTGCAATGACATCTCAGATCACTGTATGTTCTGCCTTGGGGCTAGCTAGGTATCAACCATATTCATAGGGCTAGATTCATGCACAGTAATTAGGCTGCCAAGGGGCTGTGTTGTTCAGACGAGATTATACTCAAAAATTTTAAAAGTTCGTTAGTGCAAACGAGAAAAACTAGCAATGCAGAAAGACAATAATTATGAAATGAACAAGGGGCTGGCACTGGGCATTCTGGAAGCATGGTCAGCATTTTCCCCCGAAACCTTGTTCAAGCATGCACAGTTCATAAAGACTCTATTGCACCTGTAAAGCTGCTAGTCTCGCAGTCAAGTCTCACTATTTTACAGTGGGAAAAGATTGTCTTGAATTTAACCCTTTCCCGCTGTTAGGATGTTCCTGGCCGGCCTAACTGTGCTGGGCTTTAGCACAGTTAAGACGGCATGGAACGTCCTAGTTGTTTGGCTATCCTGAAGCCATAGGATGAAGGATTGAATGTGTGGAAAGGTGATAACTAAGCGCCAACTATAACGCAACAGACCTCCAGCTCTAATAAATTGGCACCTAGTTGCCAAGGGTGGATTCAATTTTAAGATTGGATATCAGAGCGCCAAACAACGTAGGCAGGGTCTATGGGCAGATAGTCAAATACCAAAGGTAACAATAGGTTGAAATAATATGATTTAATACATAAGATAAAAAAGTTGGTACATTTAAAATTATACAACAATTAGTCATGGATCCATGTTACACTTTAAAATATATATTGAAACAATAGGAACAATTTAAAAATGCTTGTAGAACAATAAAAAAAAAAAAAAAAATCTAACAAATAATGTCTATCGCTTAAAACTTAAATTCTAATATGTGAATGCTAAGAGCGCTTATGCACACTCTATTTATAAAAAACAATGGGTTACAATGCACAGGTGGATAGATTCCAGGTTGCTTGAAACCGGTGGATGTGAAATGTATGTGGCTCCAAATTGGGGTTTTGCCTATGTGTTTATCCAAAATTGTGTAACTCCTAACAGGTGGACAAAAAATGTTACAGGAATGTCTAGAACCTGAATTCAAAATATAAGACCTGAGGTTTTGCCTATGTGTTTATCCAAAAAGGGTGTAAATCCTAACAAGTGAAAAAATGTGAGAAAAATATTGCAGGGGTGTCTGAACCTTATTTTCAAAATAAACAATGAATTCAAAATAAAATGATATACAAGTGAATTTTTGACAAATCAACTAATGCAAACATAAAGCATAAATAGAACAAAAAAAAAACAACAGCACAACTTTAACGTGTGTTCAAATGTGTTTCTGCTTGCAAACTGTGATGTGATGTGAACAAATATCTGTTATAAACACTGAATAGTGGCAAAACTTTGTGATTGGATTAAAATTGAACACAGGCTCTAAATTGATACCCTAAAATACAAATCTAAAGGGCTCAGAGTTGCTGAGCTAGATATAAGGGACTTGCTCAAAGAGCCTCGAGATGTTAATTAAAAGAGACCATATAACAACAGTGGGTTAAAAAACGGATGATATAACATAAAATGCTTAAAAGTCCAAATAAATATTCAAATTGGATAATAAGAATCTTGCTATAGTCTGTCTCAATATGGATCCCAACTGCTGATTATGTAGAAATCTTCTTGGGCAGTAGTTAACAAATAATTCCAACTTGCAATGTTGTCCCTTACCTGCCAAAAAAGGAAAGGCAAACAATAGTGCAGTTGGCTTCTTAATGTGATCACAATTAAAATACTCCTTACCACTATAGCAAGATTCTTATTATCCAATTTGAATATTTATTTGGACTTTTAAGCATTTTATGTTATATCATCCGTTTTTTAACCCACTGTTGTTATATGGTCTCTTTTAATTAACATCTCGAGGCTCTTTGAGCAAGTCCCTTATATCTAGCTCAGCAACTTTGAGCCCTTTAGATTTGTATTTTAGGGTATCAATTTAGGGTATCAATTTAGAGCCTGTGTTCAATTTTAATCCAATCACAAAGTTTTGCCACTATTCAGTGTTTATAACAGATATTTGTTCACATCACATCACAGTTTGCAAGCAGAAACACATTTGAACACACGTTAAAGTTGTGCTGTTTTTTTTTTGTTCTATTTATGCTTTATGTTTGCATTAGTTGATTTGTCAAAAATTCACTTGTATATCGTTTTATTTTGAATTCATTGTTTATTTTGAAAATAAGGTTCAGACACCCCTGCAATATTTTTCTCACATTTTTTCACTTGTTAGGATTTACACCCTTTTTGGATAAACACATAGGCAAAACCTCAGGTCTTATATTTTGAATTCAGGTTCTAGACATTCCTGTAACATTTTTTGTCCACCTGTTAGGAGTTACACAATTTTGGATAAACACATAGGCAAAACCCCAATTTGGAGCCACATACATTTCACATCCACCGGTATCAAGCAACCTGGAATCTATCCACCTGTGCATTGTAACCCATTGTTTTTTATAAATAGAGTGTGCATAAGCGCTCTTAGCATTCACATATTAGAATTTAAGTTTTAAGCGATAGACATTATTTGTTAGATTTTTTTTTTTTTTATTTTTTTTTTTTTTTTTTTTTTTTGTTATTTATTGTTCTACAAGCATTTTTAAATTGTTCCTATTGTTTCAATATATATTTTAAAGTGTAACATGGATCCATGACTAATTGTTGTATAATTTTAAATGTACCAACTTTTTTATCTTATGTATTAAATCATATTATTTCAACCTATTGTTACCTTTGGTATTTGACTATCTGCCCATAGACCCTGTCTACGTTGTTTGGCGCTCTGATATCCAATCTTAAAATTGTATCCTGAAGCCATAGCCGCTTGCTAAATTGGATCGCAGTCTGTAGGATGTGCCTAGCATCATAGGCACTCCTCCCTGACCTGATCCCATCATTGAAATCACGCGATCGTTCAATTTTTACTTATTTGTTTACATCTGAACTTTGTTTCGATGTAGACAAATAAGTCCTGGCAAGAAGGGGTTAATGTTCTTTAATTGTTTTCAAGTTATTGTGTGCATAGGTTTGAGTGGACTGTTTTATACAGGGTCTTTTTCCTGTTTTAATTTGTTCTGTGCGGCTTTGAAGACGTTTCTGTGGTGCCGTTATATTCACAGTGCAGCTCATTCTATGAAAAGAGAAATTAACACTTACAAGATAGATACAGCTTCATTGCTTATAAAGGAGCTGACCTTGAGACTCGCTGCTGTGATGAGGAGGGGGGGGTACAAATCTTTATGATTTCCTCAATTTTTTAGATGAAACGTGATTTTTTTATCCTTTTCCATTGAGAGGTATCAGTTTCAGGAACAAGATCACAATGTGCATTCATTTGTGTATCCAAAGACATCACAGAAAAAAAACATTACAATATAGAAACTGGTTAATTTGAGCCCTTTAGTGGATTTTAACATTTTTAACTTCTAATTGATCACTCACTATTTTTAAAAACAAGATGATCCTGGTATATCTGAAATATAAATCCTTTATTTACTATAAAAACAAACGTTATTGTTTAAAATGGTTTGTTGTAAAGCTGTATGAATGAATGCTACTATTACTTTACAAAGTTTAATAGTGAAGACTGCAATATATTATAACCGAGTTATCATTAGATAGTAAAATGATAATATTAATTTACCTATTTTACATTTGTAAGTTAGCTGTTTTACAGGGAGAGTAAACACATTTTAATAACAATACTTTTCTGCAGTTGCACAATAAATTAACTTATTAGGTGTGTGTGAAAATTTTTTTCAATGTATTAAAGGGATATGAAACCCCACTTTTTTTTTCTTGATTCACATAGAGAATACAATTTAAAAAAGTTTTGATTATCAAATTTGTTTTCTTGTTGTCCTTTGTTGAAGAGATATCTAGATAGGTAGCGTGCACATGCCTGTAACACTACATGACAGGAAATAGAGCTGCCATCTAGTGCTCTTGCAAATGTATAAAATTGTAGCAAAAACTGCTACCATATAGTACTGCAGACACGTGCACAATCCTTAGCTTGCATTTGTGCTTTTCAACAAAGAATAACAAGAAAACAAAGCTAATTAGATAATAGTAAATTGGAAAGTTGCTTAAAATTATATTCTCTATCTGAATCATGAAATAAATATTTGGGGTTTCATGTCCCTTTAATACCATGTTTGCTGCAACTGCGTTGTTTTACAGTTCTTATCTTATCTCTGTTGAAGCCAATTAGGGATAAATACCTGGCAATATTAGGCCTGTGAAGCCTGCCATGTGCACTTTTATTTCTTAGAAATTGTAAAAAAATAAATAAATTCAGACTTAAATGATAGGAAAAGTGGTAAAAAATCAAATAAATTACAAAGCTTTGACATATTTCAATAATATAGTATTCTGAATTCTTCCCCACAGAACATTTGGTCAGCTGGGCCGGGTGGCATTAAAAGGTGGCCTGGTGGCAGCAGTGTAATACTTATTTATACTTAATTTAACAAATTTATTCAGGGATCATGTGTGTAAAAAACATTGAAGCAATTTAATATTGGCTAATTTTAGCTTAAAGGGACAGTCAAGTCCAAAAAAAACTTTCATGATTTAAATAGGGCATGTAATTTTAAACAACTTTCGAATTTACTTTTATCGCCAATTTTGCTTTATTATCTTGGTATTCTTAGTTGAAAGCTAAACCTAGGTTCATATGCTAATTTCTTAGACCTTGAAGACTGCCTCTAATCTGAATGCATTTTGACCACTAGAGGGCATTAGTTTATGTGTTTCATATAGATAACATTGAGCTCATGCACGTCAAGTTACCCTGGAGTGAGCACTGATTGGCTAAAATGCAAGTCTGTCAAAAGAACTGAAATAAGGGGGCAGTTTGCAGAAGCTTAGATACAAGATAATCACAGAGGTAAAAAGTATATTAATATAACTGTGTTGGTTATGCAAAACTGAGGAATGGGTAATAAAGGGATTATCTATCTTTTTAAACAACAACAATTCTGGTGTAGACTGTCCCTTTAATATAGGCTTAAAATTCAGTCGGGTGGTCAGTAAAATCAGCTGGGTGGTGCACCCATTAAATAGGTCCTGGGGAGAACACTGGTACTTAAAGGGATAGGAAAGTCCATATTAAACTTGCATGATTCAGAAAGAGCATGCCATTTTAATACACCTTTGAAATCACTTCTATTTTAAAATGTGCTTAGTTCTCTTGGTATCCATTGTTGAAAATGAATACACACATATCCTACACTAGTAGGAGCTAGCTGCTGATTGGTGCCTGCACACATTTGTCTCTTGTGATTGGCTAACTAGATGTGTTTGGCTAGTTTCCAGTAGTGCAATGATGTTCCTTCTGCAAAGGATAACAAGAGAATGAAGCATATTTGATAATAAAAGTAAATGTGAAAATTGTTTAAAATTGTAGGTACTATCCGAATAATGAATGAAATATTTGGAGTTTCCCGTCCCTTTAAATGCATAAAAAACACATTAGGTATTGCATCTGATAAATGTAAACTTGTTACAGATTTCAGGGTCACCAAGCAAGAGATTTGCACAATTCATTAGTGTGATTTTACTGATTTATAATGTGATCTGCAGAACAGACACTAAATAGTGTGTCACACCATCTCATAGTGTGACACGACAGCCCTGAGAGAAGTATGAGCAACCAGTATTGTATATACAAATGGAAACAAATGACAAAGTGATAAATATGTATCCACAGCATTTGTATGTTTATTTAAACTCCCAGGACTCCCAAGAGAGAATGTTGTGGCGATTCCGCTCTGTTTTCTATTACATGCAGCGTTGGTCAGACACACGCTATGAGACTTTCTTCTGGATATAAAGTTCAAAACTCAAACGCCTTTATAGAGTTAACCGTCTGTTTAATAATTTAACTGTGACATTCTCTTAAAAAAACACTAAGCTAATGAGAAACATGTTTATCTGTTCCAAGGCACTGAGGAAATGCTTTACTCTGAGGAATACTGCACAAGTGAAATGGTCTTATTTATAGCAGGAAGAGTTACACTCCAACACAATCCGACTGATATGCAAGGCCTGATAGGAGCTAAAGAAAATGCTTCTACTCAAAACATTTCAATTAAAAATGATTTTATTGTTGCAGTTTCTCAGTGTCTGCAGGCAGTTAATTAAGAGAAGGGAAACAGAGATATCAATAAATCATTTAATGGGTCACATGATGAACAGACTTACATTAATCATGTGTGTGTTATAAATATATTTTGAAAATGAGCAAGAGACAAAAAATGAGATTATCTTTCTAGTGTTTTTGCAAGTGTTGGTGCAGCTGCTTCTGTAAGGCTACTGGGATATTCTCAGCACATTTTGAAGAGGCACCAGTTCACCTGTGTTAAAAAGACTGTTGTAAACAGGGGTGGAAAAATCATTATAATTTACTGGTCAGGGTTAATTAGTTATATACTAAATTTTACAGAGACATAAAGCAGCATTTTCTGATTGCCCTATTGCCTGCCTCTAACTATGTGTTTATCCCCAGCCTACAGGTGAACATGTAGCTTTGAACCAACAATGCACTATAAACATGTTTGCTGATCCAATTAGAAAAGGCATATGTGTGTATCTGCCAATCGCTGTATATGTTCAGCTGAGGATCAGTAATGTATAGCTGCTGTAGAGTTCATTTTAACTATGTGTTTTTCCCATTGCAATAGTTAAACACATAACTAGACAATCAATAGTGCAACAAAACATCTCTAATGCACTGAAACACTTTCTTATGGCAGATTTATGTCCCTTTAAATAGAGGAACAAGCGTTAGCTGCTAACTCTGATACTTTCAGACATAATTTAATCCACTGACTCCACTTCCATATTTTTTTTAACTTCAAACCTTTCTCCATTCCTTTCTCCCCTCCGCCTACACCACCTCCTGGGCATCCCTCTGTCCCACGCCTTCTTCCGGGTAGGTAATGATTATTTTGCCTGCGCCATACTTTAAAAGATAATCGTGTCTCACAGGGCCAGCTCTTTGATTACAAATCCACAAACTCTGTAACAGGTCTCCCCTATAGGGAAGCATTTAGCCATAAAGCAGGTCACACTGCTACTGGAATCCCTGAAAGAAACAGGCAAGACCAACTGATCCAAAAGGAAACACTCATCATGCTTTATTTCACTCAGAATTAGCCTCTAGCAACACATGATTTAACACTCTATATAAAGCATAAACATAGAGAAAACATAGGAAACAACATAATAATAAAAATATAACTCTGACAAGGGGGAATAAACGATAAAACTCACAACCATCTGTTTGCATTGTCACCCTATGCAAATAAGTCTTTTTCCACAGCACACATTTTGGTGACCAGGAACTTTCTACCAACAGATGGCGCTATGTTACAAAAAGTCCAAAAAATTTCTACCAACAGATGGCGCTGTGTTACACAAAACCCAAGAACTTTCTACCAATAGATTGGGCTGTGTTACGCAATGCCCATGTATGTGACTGGGGTACCGTCATAAGAAATATTTTGGATAGCTTATGTTTTTAAGTAATTTTAATTCTATTTTCAGGAGGTCAACAAAAAGGAAGCTTTCAAATACTTTTTCTTAAAGATTTGGTTCAGATAAAATATATCAAAATAACATTATGACTGTATCAATACCTTTGGGTATTTGTCAGTGCACTATTCTCTAATAAAACTCTATGCTCTGCACCTGACCAAGGGTCTCACAATTAGTGATAGATTAATATTGGAATTTTGGCATTTGATCAAATGTTCCCATTGACATTTGCCCTATAAAGCAAATGATAAATTTGAGTTTATCATGCAACATTCTACAGTGCTACATTCAATAGTTATTCGAAGGTTGATAGAATGTTGATTCAGATAGATTTTAATGTAAATCTAGAACATCAGCATTCAAATGTCATATATATATATAACTATAAGAATGACAGAACCAATGCAAGACACTCACTATCCTGTTTTAATGTCAGAAAATAGATTTCATACAGTGTACTAGGATGGGGTTAATACTTTGAATTCACAGGTGACCTTGACATATTTAAATGCTACTCATCTTCGTTCAAAGCTCACTCAAAGAGACAAACAGCTATTGCTGCTGGGTAACCTACTGCTGGGTAAACGTCTGATTGATTTCACAGGACTAGGAATATGTTATTTCTCTTGTACTATCTAATTGCTTTTATTTATTTTTTAATCCAATAATGTATCTACTTTTCTCATATTAAAATGATTATTACTTTAATACATTGGTCAATTCTTCACCTCTAATAATGCAGTCATGTTGTGTTACAATCTAAGTCTCAGCACTTGTACTCTGTTTAAAGAGGCTCTAGAATATTACACATATTATACTGCAAAATCCTTAAAGTCACGTTGTAGTGTAAAAAAGACACATTCTAATTTGTTAGACCCAGCTATGGATTGTGGCAGCTGATTAGTTCAGCAATCGATCCTACTCGGGTAATTTAAATAAACTTGCAGGGTTATTAGTGCTAAAACAACAGGCTCTAATGCATCAGAAGATGTCATTTTTGTACTATAATGTCCCTTTAAACCTTTTGCTAAAAAATGTGATTCTCTATCTGAATCATGAAAGAAATATTTTGGGTTTCATGTCCCTTTAATATAAACGGTTGGTTATGCAAAACTGGGGAATGGATAATAAAGGGATTATCTATCTTTTTAAACAATAAACATTTTTTCAAGTATGCTGTCCCTTTAAAATTACATTAATCTAAAAACTGAACTCTCAAGCTTTAGACAGATCATGCAAGTTTCAGAGAATTTTATATTTACATTTATTATGTAATTGGCTTTGTCCTCTTGGAATCCTTTGTTAAAGGGCATCCCTAGGTAGGCTTAGGAACAGCAATGCACTACTTAGAGCTAGTTGGTGATTGGTGCCTATTCACATATGCCTCTTGTCATTGGCTCACCAGATATGTTTAGCTAGACCCCAGTAGTGTATTGTTTTTCTATTTGAGTTAAATACTGTTATAAAGAAGCAATAGTGCAATAATAAAATTATCTAATACATTAGAGCATTTTATTTTTGCATTTTGCACTTTTATGTTCCTTTAATTTAAATGTAAAACAACAACAGATACTAAATAAGGGAAATATCTCGTTAGCAGGATAACCTTCCCGGCGGTAGAACGTGATGGCACCACTGCCACTGCCTAGAGTACGCTGAAGGCTGGATAGGATGAAGATATCGCAGATTCAGCCATCTCTGGGGATAGTTAGCATTATTTTGCTGATCTGACGTAATGGAACCTTTTTCACTGTGTAAATAAGAAATGTCTAATTGCTTTTTGCCCAATTACAAAGATTCCCCTACAGAACTGTTTTAATGATTACAATGCTACAGGATTTGCTGCATAGCGCTTATATTGATACTGCAGGCCACAAGCAAAAGGTCATAGCAAGGAGAAATTTTAGCTTTTCAATACTTAGAAAAAGCATTTATAAAAAAGCAACTCTTGAAGATGGACTACAAATTCTTTTTTATTTATTTTATGTTCAACTAGATGAAAACTGATATAATACCTGATCCTTTCAGTCACAAGTAATAAGTCTTTAACGACGACAAATATAAGGGATTTCCGCTGTAAACTGGAACTGGGTATCAAAGGAAATCATCTATATTTTCCATTTTTTTAAATGGTTATAAGTTTAACAGAATAGCAGAAGCAAGGTGTTTTTTTAGAATTTTTTTTCATGCATACAAATAAAAACCAACATTTTACACACGCTTCTTAATGATTTCATTTCTATAAATGAACTGGATAAATGCTACATCCAACTAAATAATACAATATTTTGTCCACAAGGTGGCACTCTACAACTGCAGAAAAGAAAAATCGAATTGCATCCTGCTGAAAACCTTTATTATGTTCATTTGTACAGAGTGTACTTTTCCAGAACTAAGCAGCCCAGCTGCTGTTGCAGGAATGCAGATGTTTGTCCAACAGTCAGACTAGATACTTGACCACATAGGAGAGATAAGGACTGTAAATGGCGTAAGTTTTTACCGTAACTGATAGTTTGGCCCTCTACATTTCTATTTATGATTAGACATATAGAGGAAACTGATTTCTGTTCAAAATCTGGGGACATTTTTAGAAAATACTCTATTAAATATTACTGACCCAGGAAGCATTTGACAAACTGTTTTTAAATAGCAATGATCTATTGTGGTATTTTGCTTTAGTGTAACAGAGTATGGATGTCAGTAGCTATTAGATAAGGAGGATGTGCATCTGACATTGTTAAAAAAAAAACATCATGTCATATAACTTTGTCGATTTCTATTTAGACACTAAATGAAGGATTTTTATTTTGTTTTATTTTTTTATATTTTTTATAACAACAACAATAATAATAAAAATAAAAAATACCATTAACCCTTTCCTGATCAGATTTATTTGTATATATAGGAACAAATAACAAATAAGTAAAAATGTAAATCATGTGATCATTCATGCGATAGTGTGATTTCAATGATTGGATCGGGTCAGTGGTAAGTGTCTATAACACTAGGCACGCCCTCCAGCCCGATATTAAATTTACCAAGCAGCTATGGCTTCAGGTCAGCCAAATTGCAAGGACGTACCATGCCGTCCTAACAGTGCTAAAGACCTGCGCAGTTAGGCCGGCCAGGAATGTCTTTATGGTGGGAAGGGGTTAATTACCTTTACTCAACTAGTGCACATGAAAATGTCATGTTTTACTCTCAATACAACAAATGTAAGAAAATAAAAAATTAAACTAGCCAAAATGATAGAGCACGATGCCTCTATAAGAGGTGCGCAAACCAAGCAGGATGGAGTCACCAAGATAAACCATATACGAAGGCAGCACTCATATAAGGATAGGATGATAGAAAGGACCTGTAGGGACAGATGAAGAGGCGCCTCATAAAACAATATCATCTGGACAGGAGAAAACAAATATAACAATGACAAGCCCAGACCAGATGGGTACTCACATAGAGAGCGGCACTAAGGTGGTGCCTAACTACGCAGGCCGGGACCTCAAAAAGTCGCCCGACAGACTACCATGCCGACCAGACAACGTGGGGATCGATCACCAATCAGATGTTCCAAAGCGTCCTACGTATCACAGTCGTAGCGATAGAGCCAACCAAAGTGCAGCAGGCTCATTGTCGATCACCATTGGATAGTAAAAGGTCTGTGTCAGAAATAAAATAGTACGTAGAGCAACTACTAAAAGTGTTTAAAATTGGGGGCGTGTCCGGGCGGCGGCGGCCATGAATGGTCGCAATATCTGAAGCTCCTGCCGAGATCCTGATAATCCACCAATTATTGTTGGAACACTGGTCTTCTGTTAAATACATTTTGTGAATTTAAACTTATGTTCCTTCAGTGGATCCAACTGTCTGAAGACTACAGTGTATTAATGACCACAGAGCACAGATCTGGACCTTTGAGGCCTATGGTGGCGGCCTAATACGGGGCCTCAGAAACCCCCCCAGCATCCTTGCTGGGTACAGCAGTCTCTGATGACTGCCACCTTTTACCTTATCAGGGGGACCCTTTTATTACTGTTAAAGGGCTACTTACACAGATATTCTCACAGAGGAAGATATACCTAAACTATGTTATACAGATGGAGGCAATTGTGGACAAATGGGAAGCTAAGCTGATCCGGCTCACACAGGATCACTTTCGGAGCCTAGAGACGGAGTTATGTAAAATTATCTGTGGGGTTCGCCCGCTTGAGAAATCCGATCGGCAGAACTCCGACCGTTACCCAAAAGGCAGCAACCTTACTCCTCCCAGAGTGGATACACCAAGCAGCGATGCTGCTCTTTTGACTGGTCCTGTGAGCCTAGACGTGGATAAAACCCTTCTCACCCCCGCGCGTTTGATTGTGGAGATGGAGACCTTGTGTGCAGGCTCTGGGGTGTCGCCCCTCGCAGATCACTGCTTTCATCGGCGGCTGGGGACGGATTGGGCAGAGGACTTTGCCTGGTCTCTGAAGGCCGGTCCCATATGGGAAAGTGTAGGCCAAGGAACAGGCCTCACAAAGCAGCCCAAGAAGGTACCTACCTCAATGCTATGGGAGACTCATTACATGAGGATGATGTTCCGGCTACTCTCTTACTGAAACCCCGTGGTCGGGAGGTAGAGGAGATCGAGGACATACCTACAGTCTCCAACACCTGTTGCCTCAGGATCGGAGTGGGGTGAGAATGTTTTGGCGCAGACTAATGGGCTTGGGGCATTTAGAGTTTATTACCATAGATAGCCCACTCATACATGGGGCCAATTTGATTTGATGAGACTCTTTGCCTACCGCGGTCTCTAATTTGAGTTTATGTTCAGAAAGAACAGGTGCCCCAAACAATCCGAATTTCTGTAGAACCTCTCCTCTTGTTGATGACGGCCAGAAAGCCTGATACCGGAGGTCCTACTTTGCGGCTACAACGCATGTTTAACTGTTTTTCCTCTTACTCGATCCTCAAAAGGGATGTTTTCTAAGTTGTCATTTTGATTACATTACGGTTAACCAGGGGTAACTGTATATATCAAGATACTAACTTGCAAAATATCTTATTCTGTTGTTAGAGATAGCTGAACACTTGTTATATTAAGGATTTCAATAGAGACTGTATTGGAGTGTTAGCTTTTGTATACCTTACTGTCTAAAATGAGGATATTTGATTGTAATGTTCCAAGTCATGAGGATGATTACTATGTTGGTGCAATCACTGTGACATATTAAGTTGTTAGGGCATCAAAGTTAAATACATATTTCAACAACATAAGGTATGTTTATATCCTCCTTTTGTAGCCTATTTAAAGATAGTATCATATAAGAACCTCTGAGGTATAACTGCTTGTGGCCAGGGCAGTAACCTCTATTTTCAATACAAGGAGCAGCCCATAGCTTATATGATCCTTAATAGTTGTAGATATCTCATTACTCATACCTTCCTGACATTTAGGTATGCACTGGCCCATATATCCAAGATATTAAATACTACAGAATCTTTATCATGCATGTAAGGGGAAGAAATACCATATATATGCTCTCTGATGGCATAGAGTATTCTAATACCTATTCTTAAAGTTAATTATTGGGCTACAACACTTAATATTATAAGTCTATTTTAAATGGGCCCTCAGCCATTTAATATTTCTTTTTCAACCCCCTGCCTTTATTGTATTGGCCCCAGTGTTCTAGGTTTGCACTCCATAAAGTTTGTAGTTCCTATTTCTATGTTTAAATATGATGTACTTCCAGAGGCTCACCATAGGGACATAACATATTTTTGTATATTAATGGTTTTATTATAACCCTAAATTTTACAACTATAGGATTCGACAATATCCTAACCTGTGACTCACTATATATGCTCAGATTATAACTCTCCCACACTAGCCAGTCAGATGTCTTGTCATCTAACAGTATACTATAGAGTCACTAGATGGTAATAACCAACCCTGCAATCACATAATATGCTTCATAGTCTCCTACATTTTATTATGTCAGCTAACTCTCTCCCCATTTTTCCCGGCTGGTTTTTCCTCTTATAATATCAGTAAAGACCTTTTCAGCCTCAATAGAGAACTTCAGAACACCCATTATGGATATGAAGAGCATCTTTATATATGACATCTTCTCTGGTGATGAATTTCCTCCACAGGTTATATAGTTTTTTATAATCATGGTCTTATACCTTTGCTCTTCTTATATTGTTTATATATTGTCATGTGTTGAAGTTTGAAAGTGGCTTCGCATTTATCTGTGACTTTATCCTCTTGTCCCCCTTATACTGTTTTATTCATTGCCAAATGTTGATGCCCAAAAGGGGCAATGTTATCATATCAGTGGTCCATGAGTGACCATCTACACCAAAAAAGAAAATGAGGTTCGACATAGGAGATCCAAAAGTGGTCTCCTCTGTTCAAGATGTCCCCTTATTAGTTTGCTTTATGGTTCTGAGGATCAAAAGCGTCCTCTTGTGTCATTTAGGGGGGTGACGCGTTGTTTGGCATACTAGCTGCACAATATTTCCTTTGAATTTGACTCTGTGCTATGTTTTCCATATTTTGTGCCATTTTTGTATTCTATTGTTTTCTTGATATCTGTATGCCTCGATTTGAACTTCAATAAAAAAAATTAAAAAAAAGTGTTTAAAATTTATTGTAACACAATAAACGAGCTAAACAAAGTCCCCACAGGGAACAACCATCACCAGGAAACACAGATCGCTAAAAGGAGGTCAAACTCACCTGGAGCCAATGGAAGAAGACCCAAAGGTCTCTTATAACTCAGACAGACAGTACACGTCAAAGAGTAAGAGCTGTATCTAGATACACTATAAACAGCTTATGCTTACACCTGCAAGGTGTAAAGAGCTGCAACTGGTTTCAAACCTTACGCATGCTAGACAGCTATCCTGTACAAGCTGTTGGACCAAGCCCAAAAGGACAAATTCAGAGGCTGAAAAAATGAAGGCCAAACCACTCAACTGCAATAAGGGGAGTTAAGCCCTCCAACCCTCCACCACCTGATGAAATGTCAGATAGAGTGACACAGTGGAAAAACTCCCCTGCCCGGCCATCTATGGCTGAAGGCTATAAGGACTGAAACAATCCTTCCTGCCTCAGAGACCAACAGGTCCTCTTGAATGCTTAGTTGAACATGAAAAACAATGATAACCTGAGCACTCCGCGCTTCTACCGGACCAGCAGAGCAGAACAGCGCCACGTGTCTGAACAGTCACAAGATTGAACAAACCCGACAGGACCAGCCTGCACCTAGGGTCCTAACCGGCAAGCTGCATAAATTCTCCCTTGTAGGGGAAAAAACAGAAAACAGACATTTTTAACATAGGACTAACATGTCCAAACAACTTCCGAAGAAGTAATAAAGAGTATCAATCCCAGAAGGTACCCCAAAGAAAAAAAACCAAATAAAAGACATCCCATCGGATATAAATAAAATATAAGGCAACCTGGAGGTTAACGCCCAAAAGACACAGGCCTACCCACAGGACCAGCCAAACGGAGCCCTATCTTTCAAAAACTGGGAAAGATCTCAAACAGGAGATTACTTTATCCCCACATGTCTAATGAGGTGCACCATTCGAATTAGCAGACTGAAAACCCCCGTATCTGGTAACAATAGGATCAATCAATAACTGAAAAACATGTCTGAGCAATCCTGTAACGAAAGCCACAACACTCAAGCACAGTTACACCTGTGGGGAACTGTAGAGGCCCTCCCCAAGGCGAAAGGCCCGGGACAATAGGGCAAGAGCACATTCAAAAAAAAAAGTCTCGACTCTGCAGATGAACAATCGTCAACATTATGTGGAAGCGAAAACGTGCTGCAACCTCCGGGGGGAACACGCCACCCTGCATGGAGGAATCAGAAACTGGGTTACCCGCATGTGTAGAAGTATGAATTGGTAGGGAACTCGCCTCTCGGAGGACAGGACCCCCAGAGGCAGATGGCTCAGAAGTCCCTTGATTCCCCAAGCCCGAGGAACCAGGCGCTCTGAAATGGTATACGGAACAAAACTGGTCGACATGTGTCAATGAGGCCAAACCGGAGTCATCAACCGACACAGAATCTGAATCTGAAATTAAAATAGTCTCGGTATCAGAATCCTCCGTAACTGAATCTGAAATGAGCACAGTCTCAGCATCAGAATCCTCCATAACAGGATAGAGGAAATAGCAATATGGACTAAAGTATTAAAACAAAAATGGCACCTGACACCCACAATGGCTGGGGCACTCACCACCTCCTATGACCAGACCCCTGCAGACTAGAATATATCCTTCGGTCAGGAATGCAGAAATAGGTAACAGAGCATAACCATGCCCGAACACAAGGTGAACCGTACAGTCCAAAAAAGCGCACCCAACCAAAAGGCCGCGTCACTTCCAAAGGCCTCAAAGTTCCAACCACAAGCCCATAAACATCACACATAGCAGGATGAATCACATAACAAACATGATTATAAACCCCCCTGTTCAATAACCCCCCTTAGGAGATATTAACCCTCGGTTCTAAGATACTACCAGAGACTCACTGAGACCCTTATGTCATATAGTTAGACCCGCAAAGGTGTGTAGCCTCTTGGGAAAACATTCACATTACAGTACATTGACAAGAAAGTAAAATGAAACAATCTTACCGGAATCTATGCCATGGAACAGGAACACAGCCTTTCAAGTGTGACGAATAGTGGCATCGCCTCCGCCATGGACTTAAGCAAAGAAAGCAGGCAGCGGAGCGAAGTTAGAAAACAACGCCGATTGCTTGAGGAGCTGTTAATATGAGTCGGGATGGTTTCGCAGAGAGACTCTCCATGCATCTCCGGACTCTAACTTTCATCCAAGCCCTCACTGAGAGACAGACAGGATTACTTAAAACTCCAGTCCCATGCTGAAGAATACTACCCTCCATAAGAGACAAAAACAAAAAGTCAACATTCTGACACGTCTCTGCCAACCTCCTGGGACAAAAGGCAAAGAATGACTGGGGGATGAAGGGAGTGGGAGGAGTATTTAAGCCTTTGGCTGGGGTGTCTTTGCCTCCTCCTGGTGGCCAGGTTCTTATTTCCCAAAAGTAATGAATGCAGCTGTGGACTCTTTCCATTTAAGAAGAAAATAGATAGATGATAGATAAATAGATAGATGATATAGAAATAGATAATAGACAACTAGAAAGATGATAGATAGATGATAGATATATAAATAGATACATGATAGATAAATAGATAGATAGATGATAGCTAGATAGATAGATAGATAGATATAGACATTTAATTCACGAAAAGAATATCCAAACAAATGCACCAACTAACAAACAAAACAAATATAGTCAGGGGAATGTGCTTAAAACATTAATTTAAAGGAATATTGTGGGGAAATAAAAAAATGCTCTGTACCCATAGAACAGTTCATTTATAGCAGATAACTCCCTTAAAGGGATAATGTATTCAGGCAAGCAGCTAATATTTTTTTTGTATTCAAAGTAACTGCAGGGACACTTTTTCTACACCCCCACCCCTACTATCTCTTGTTTACTAAGCTTTCCTATAACAAATACTGCAGTATTGACAAAATCAGTATAGGTGTCAGTCTCCGCAGGCAAAATCAGCTATTTAAAATGATTGTCCCATATTTCAAGATAAAGGAGTTGTCCTGGTTACTACCTCTGCAAAATTACAAAAAGCAAATTGGAAACTAAACAGATTTGTTTCATGTCCCTGCTGCCTTAGATTGAACCTGCCCTGTTTTACACAACTTTACATCATGTGAGAGAACGATAAATGCTGTGTATTCACTGTGCCAAATAGACAGTTTAATAACTGTATTAAAAGGAATTCATTTGTTATGATTTAAAATTAAAACAGAAAAAATGACTACACAATAAGGTGTTTCACGATGACTAAACATATGCAAAGAGAGGGAGGTGGGGTAGTGGGTGTGGTGTGGACGGGTGATTTGCGGGATCAGTGGTCAGTAACATTTTGGCCTGGCTAGTAGCTTAGGACTTGACATTTTGAGCCCTGATATACTAATGAATTTTGTTAGTACAATTAATTTCCCTTGAATTAAAAAGTGATATACTTACATATTGCGTGATGGGATCCCTGAGTCTGCAGTAAAGGAGAAAGTCTCCTAGTAGCCCTGGACTCAGTGAAGAAGGCTCAGGATTATGGCTACTCCCCCAGCAGGCTAGAGGTAAGTATAAGCCTACAGGTGACACTGTGTCACCCCCAGCAAAGGTACATTAACATTAGTTTCAACGAAAATAAATATAAATGTTACTGAATATTTGTTTGCTGCACAAATCGGTATTTGTTTTGTTTAAAAAAATGAATACTAAATTGTGCAGCAAATGAATATTCTGGAAAAAAAATAAAAATAAATATATATAAATACGACCCATCAACTGATGAAGGGAAACGCATCCTGTGTCTACAGGTATTGTCTGGCCAGACAAGTGAACTGCGGCTTGCTTTTATTTACCCTGCTCTTATTCACTTCGATTTTTATTTATTTCTAGCAGCTAGTGATTGCATATATGTTTAGTATGTTATAACCAACAAGATTATTACGATTTTATTCTTACCCTACCTGAATTTTAAATTGTTATATTTTCGGCAGTCTAACTATTTTTAGTCTATCTGACCGTTAGTATATTGAGACATGTTTCAGTTTGTTTGACTGTTTCCACATTTAAATTGCCTTATGTGACTGTTTTCACAGTTAAACTATTCTATGTGAAAAACTTTAAAGTCATACTTATAAGCTTTTTGTGCACGGCACGATTGTAACAATAAAAAAATCCCATTTTCTGAATTGTGTCACACTCACTATATGAATATTCTACGGTACTGTTAGTTTGTTTTTGGAGATATATATATATATATTCTTAATATATACACATATACAAACACAGACACATATATTACACATTTCCCTGGCGCATTGGTAACAATGTATACAGAGTACTTCTGGGCAGACTTGCTAATTTTCTATACAATAATTATATATGTACACACATACAAACATATATTTATAGACACATATATATATATATATATATATATATATATATATATATATATATATATATATATATATACACACACATACTAATACACTAACACAGTTCTTTACTAGAACACCAACCTTTAAGCAAGTTTTTTTGCATTTGGGACATTATTGAACTTTGTAATATTAATCTTCAAGCACCTGGGCATTCTGTTTCTGTCAGTGACTTGAACTGTCATCTATTCCCTCAAGTTCACATCTGGACTGTTTCACAAACACATAACCTGATTCCTTAAAAGAGATCCAGTCACTCTTACTAGCACCATTTATATCCATTTATCTTTTGTTACATGTACTGCACATCTAGGTGCTATATTTAACTACCACTACTTCTCATATTAATTGATTACTTCTAGCAATACATGTTTTAGAATTATCATTTACACAAAAAAAATATTTATGTCCTTTTCTGCCTTGTCTTCAATGCTTGCAGCAGCAACACTGATATTGTAATTCAACAAACAAATAACACTGATATTGTAATTCAACAAATAACACTGATATTGTAATTCAACAAATAACACTGATATTGTAATTCAATATACAAACAAATAACACTGATATTGTAATTCAACATACAAACAAATAACACTGATATTGTAATTCAACAAACAAACAAATATCACTGATATTGTAATTCAACATACAAACAAATAACACTGATATTGTAATTCAACATACAAACAAATAACACTGATATTGTAATTCAACAAACAAACAAATAACACTGATATTGTAATTCAACAAACAAATAACACAGATATTGTAATTCAATATACAAACAAATAACACTGATATTGTAATTTAACATACAAACAAATAACACTGATATAGTAATTATGATTTTTACACTTTACTTTTGGTAAGTTTATTTTAAAGATTTTACTTCATTCAGCACTTTCTGTATGTGTATTGTCTTCACAGACATGTAGGGAACACCCCACAGTGAGATACACAGATCTCAAGGTAAAATTTTCCTTTCCAGAATCCTGTGAAGGACATCATAGTAATGATGGAGCTTTTTAGATAATCTCTCAATAGCAGAGAGCTTTTGAGAATCAGACCCATACTCTGATTGACATAGAGACTTCAAGTGATGGTAAACTCGATATATGTTGAACATATCCTTGTAACTATCACTAAAATTAAAGGTTACTTTCATTCATCAGTTACTTTGAAATATACTTCTAGAGCGATTATGGGCAATAAAAGTTTAATATTTTTCATACCGCTTCCCCACCCGGCACTCTTTTTTTCTCAGCATGTGTATTCAAGTAGTCAATTGATTTCCAGGCCGATAGGCACCCAGCTCCAAAGAGCAAACACCCCCCTTCATGAATTGCGCATGCGCTTATCTTTGGAATGATCCCTGACCCTGTGCGTGTTTATGGTGAACGCATGCGCAGAAGGAGCATCAGGGAATTCAGGATGACCTTAATTAATTATCAGACAGAAGCACAAGCTTAAATTGCTTGTTTGGACAAGGGGTATCACTACCCCATTAAAAAACAAATTATACTTACCAGATCATTTTCTTTTCTTCTGTATGGGGAGAGTCCACAGCTTCATTCATTACTTTTGGGAAATACAGAACCTGGCCACCAGGAGGAGGCAAAGACACCCCAGCCAAAGCCTTAAATAGCTCCCCCACTTCCCTCAACCCCAGTCATTCTGCCAAAGGAACAAGGAACAGTAGGATAAATATCAGGGTGAAAAAGGTGCCAGAAGAACGAATAAAAAGAATTTAAGGCCGTCCATGGAGAAAAAATGGGCGGAAAGCTATGGACTCTCCCCATAGAGAAGAAAAGAAAATGATATGGTAGGCATAATTTAAGTTTTTCTTCTTAAAACGGGGAGAGTCCACAGCTGCATTCATTACTTTTGGGAAATCAATACCCAAGCTTTTAGAGGACACTGAATGAAAACGGGCGGGAACAAGAATAGTCGGCCCATTCTGAGGGCACCACAGCCTGCCAAAACCCAAATTCCTGATAAAAAAACTACTTCAACCGAAGCAGAAGGAAAGAAAAATTGGAAGAGGACAAGGTAACTGCCCATCAATTTGAACCATAAGGATCCCTGTTAGGGTCCACTCATAAATCCTGGACTCAACTAAGCACAAAGGCCGCTGAGGAGACAAAAGTCCCACTGACTAGAAGCACACAAACGTTAAACCCTGTCCATGATCAAAGGTAAGAGGAACAACAACAAACTCACCCATACCACATTCTCCCCAACTAAAAGAAAGGAAGTATCAGATAAAAAAGGTCAGAAAGAACCTCCAGAAACAATTCCGGAAGAGTCAAGTACAGAATAGAGAGAGAAGCCCCAAGCATAACTCGAAAAAGAGCAGACTACAAGGCTGCAAGAGGATCATGCCCCGCAGCGAATACTCTACGACGGAAGGGGAGGAAGGAAAAGGAAAAATTACAGACGACCTCCTACATGGATCCAAAGAACCAAGGTAGATCCTTAACCAGAACCGAAGAACCGGAAGGACGAAAGGTAGAACATAACTACCTTACCACAGACAGCTATCTAGCACAGATAACTGAACGCCCGCGGGTCAGAAACCCTGGGAGCATACAGAAACAGAATAGTAATATCCGTTCACACTACAAACGAAAGCCGGCAGCTTCCATTCTATAGGAAGGCAAACTAAACATCAAGCCATAATAACTAGCCAACCAAGTAGCTAGTAAACGTGCACCAGGACCTTCCTGGAAAAGAGCAAGAGAATAAACTCAGAAAGCAGAGTGGACCAACTCCACCCCCCCCACTAGAAAACAGGGTATGGGAGGACGACACCCTGACCAATAAAGAGAACCAACTACCCACTGAGGGAAGGTTCCATATCAACCAAACCGACTGTAAGACCCCCCAACCTAAGGAAGGAGCACATAGGATTCATGATACGTGGTCGATGCCCAAACAGAGCAGTCAGAGTCTCTGACCCCTACTCCGGTATAACTAGCCCATCACGGCAGCGACTGGCAAGGTCCAAAAGAAAAGGGGAATAAAAATACCCAGCATCGACAAGGCCCGAAAACAGATGATGGATCTTCCTTCATGATTACGTAAGGAAAGAGTAGGAAAAAGGCACCGATACCCAAAGAGACTAGCTCGGGTTCCAGGATACCCATCCTCAGATCCCTTCATAAACTCAAAGGTAAAGTACTCTCAGCAAAGAGAGACCCTCGATCCACCAAACTCCAAGAGTCAGATGAGAAAAAATTACCTCAGGAGGAGCCAACTGGATAGGAGCAGTAGACCAGATTCTATCAAATATAAGGAAATTGAAGAAAAACCTAGGAAGACTCCAGTAGAGAAATTCCCTGGAAGACTTCCTCCATTTCTCCGAAGAGAGAAGAAGAGCCGCCCCAGTAGGAACAAGGAGATTTCCCCAAGGCTGGGAAAACAAACCTGCTACTGGACGCCGGACAGATCCAAAGTTTATAGAAATCTGGAAAACAGAGTAACCAAAATGCCAAGTCAAAGACAAGGACTAGGTTAAAAACCGGACCTCCAGAACCAGGAGCCGAATCAAGCTCAAGAAACTTTGCAGAACAACCACAAAGTTACCTCTTCTGTTAATGAAATTGCACATGAGTTGATGCGACCACTGTCATGCCCCCATGGGGTCTTGAACTCTGATCTCTCATGCGGTATCCCAATGACTGACCACTCAGCCCCAAAGGGCTTCAAGGATAACACCCAAAAAATCTGAAGACAAAGGTAGGACCCAAAAAAGATCAGAACTGAAACCTCAGAAATTAAATGTTTGAGAGAAAATGACAGAAAAAGAGAGTCTCTAAAGATCCAAACAGGATCAACACCCCAAGGAATTGACGAATGAACGAGCATCCTGCCACTCCTGTCAGGTGACGGCAAAAGAGACTGCATAACAATCCCCCAGATCTCCAAGTATATAGGATCTCAAAGAGGATACTGTAAGAAAAAAATGGTCCCTAAGAACCGAGACTCCTCAACCAGATGACAGGTATATCTTCCCCAAAAGGCAAGGGGAAGCGAAAAATACAGCAATCCTCAGAAAGGAAACAATGCCTAAGGAGATAGGAACCAAAATAGGACAATTCAATCCACAATGGAGTACCAATAGAAGGGAAAATGAATCACCCTCTACACCAGGTACTGAAGATCTCCATGAAGACATCTGATCCCCTAAAGGGAAAGGGAGAACCCTAGCTCCTGTCCAAAGGACCTCAGGAACAACAAATATATTGCCATAGCAGGATTCGTTATCCCAGCTAATTATGCTAGCTACGCAGGGACAAGACACTTAAGAGTAATCAAACATCGGACGCCTCACCGGGATGAAATAAACTAGGACCAGCCTGACATCTAGGATAGAAGGGCCTCCTACATGTTGTAGAAAACAAGACAATAACCACTAAACAATAAGTAAACAAACCTAGTACCCAAACAGGGCTAGCCTGTTGTTCGAGGATATAATGTGTCTGATATAAACCTCAAAAGAACCAAGAGAACTAGTACCCAATCAGGACCAGCCTAATGTCAAGGGTACGACAGAACTGTTCAAGGGTAAACTGCAAGTTCTAAACCCTAGCAGGGCTAGACTAAATAAACAGACAAACTATAGACAAATAAGCTCTGGGGCTTAAACATTGCCTCATAACATAACATTGCCGGAAGCAACATCAATAAAATCGCCAGTATCAAATCCCAGAGAAGGAAAAAAACATTCCAAAGGAAAAGTCTACAACAGTCTCGAGCTCTGAAAAAGAAGAAATAAAACGCATCCTAACCAGATCAAAAAGAACGTAGGCAGCACCCGTAGGTGAATGCCAAAAAGGAATAGAAACACAAACAAGACCAGCCTGTCAGAGACCGAATTCCTCAAGAGCTCAGAACTGGGATTAGATACACAAACACGAGACAATTAGGAGTAGGATCCCCATCCCCCCACTCGTCTAGCGCTGTTCACCATCTGATTCAGAAGACTGAGGATTCGCTGACGAGTCAGAACTAGAATCCTCCAATGCCACCAACACATGCCACAGGAGTACACGCAGGCACGCCAGTCTGAATCTAAAGACAAAACTCAAAGCCTCAGAGGAAACTGCTTCCCCAGAGGAAAGATCAAAAATAATCAACCCCACACCTGATGCACCCAGGTTAAGAGGACACGGATAAACTCTTTGCTTGCAATCTGGAAGATGTAATTACACCAACGTCAAAGATATGGCCATGCAAAACCGTGCAGTAACCTCTGGTGGAAATAAACCTCCTTCCGGAGAAAGGGTAATGGTAACTGGGACAACTGACTGTATAGGAACAGAATATTCTCGGGGACGCACCTCACGGGAAACAGAATCCTCAGAGACTGACAGCGCAGCGGTCTCTAACCTTTCCCCATTGGGAGAAGAGAGCACTCTATTACGGCATACAGAACATAATTGATTGGGCTTGAATACCCAGGCCTTCCAGCAATCTACGCAGGTAATAGAATCTGAATCAGAGAAATCCTTCTCCGAGAAATCAGAATCCTCCATAACTTGACTGATTAAATTATGGACAAAAAATAACTGGCACCTCACACCCCCAATGGCTGGGGCACTCACTACCTCCTATGACCCAGACAAGTAGAGAAAACAGATCCTCTCCTCGAAAAGCTCGAAAAACTTTTACGTTCCGTAATAACCATGAGCCCTAAAATCTCTGCACATAAGCAGACAGAATCACATAACAAACATGATATTAATTATATATATAATCTTCTATCATTATATATATTTCCACAATGAAAAGGAAAATTAAACTATCTTACCGGAATCTATGCCGTGGAACAGTAACCCGGTCCTTTAAGTTTGACAGATAGTAGCGTTGCTTCTGACATGGACTTGAGTGAAGAAAGCAGGCAGAGAAACTCGTCAACGCTGGTTGCTTATGGAACTGTTTACATGAGTCAGGACGGTTTCGTAGAAAGACTCTCCCTGCATCTCCGGACTCTAACTTTCATCCATGCTCTCACTGAGAGGCTGATAGGACTACTAAAAACTCCAGTCCCATCTCGAAGAGTATTACCCTCCATAAGAGACTACTCCGTAATCTTCTGACACTTCTCTGCCAACCTCCTGCGACGAAAGGCAAAGAATGACTGGGGGATGAGGGAAGTGGGGGAGGTATTTAAGCCTTTGGCTGGAGTGTCTTTGCCTCCTCCTGGTGGCCAGGTTCTGTATTTCCCAAAAGTAATGAATGCAGCTGTGGACTCTCCCCGTTTTAAGAAGAAAAAGATACCGGCACACAGCTCTCTGCTCCAGCAGTAAACAACTAATCTTGTGATTCATTGTTTGCATCGCACCAGATAGTGGTGAATTGCGCATGCGCACCATTGCCGATCTCGGGAGTGTCTGTGCATGCCTACGTAGAGAGCGGGTGGGACCGATCGCTACGTCACTGACTGTCTGAAGCTTGAACTGGAGGGGGCAGAGGAAGGAGCGGTAGGGAACAATATATAAAATTTAATTTTATAATATTTATGAATACATTTCTAAAAAAAAAGTTAGCGAATATAGTATGTATGTGTAACTATTCTAATCCAACTACCTATTCCTGAGAGCCCAACTTTACCATCACTTTAAGACATAGCTCTGCCTTAGCTTAAATGTGAAGTGATTTTTAATGCTGGTAATGATTTCACTGCATAGACATTACGATATTCTGTAAATAAAATAAGTTAAATAAATGTTACAAAAATTAGTTTGTTGAATTACAATATCAGTGTTATTTGTTTGTATGTTGAATTTTATAGTATACAGTTAAAGTTGTAACGAAAGTACAAAGTAAAAACAAAATGTATTCTTACCTGATAAATTCCTTTGTTTCTTGGAAGTGAGAGTCCACGATCCTTACTCTTGGGAATTACCTAATCTGAAACCAGGAGGAGGCAAAGGCACCCTACAACGGAGCTTTTTATATCCCTCCTACTTTCCCAACCTTTCCAGTAGTACATCTAGCCGAGGATAGAAACAAAAGTAAGAAAGATAATAGGGGAAAAAAGAGAAACAAAAAGAGTAAAATGAGCATTAATTCTGGCAGGCGGTTGCTGCCCGCCTCCAAATAAGATAACCACTTTCAGAATCTAAGGTAATCTAAGGTTAGGACATAGAGAATTAAGAGATTAATGTTGTCTGACGACACATCTTTTGGCAGAAAACCATACTTAGTCATCAGAACAGCCTTATTCTGATGAAACACCAAATAGGGTCGATCACAGGACAGAGCTGATAACTCAGAAACTCTGTGAGCATAAGAGATAGCGAGAAGAAACAACAACTTCTAAGAAAACAGCTTGATGTCCAGCAAGTGCATCGGTTCAAATGGAGAGTACTGCAACACACTGAGAACCAAATTAAGACTCCAAGGCAGAGCAATAGGTTTGATCACTGGATAAATTTGAACTAAAGCCTAAAGAAAAAACTAAACATCCAGTAGACGAGCCAAATTTCTATGTAGCAGAACAGAAAGAGCCAAAATCTAACCTTAAGAGAACTAGCTGAAAAACCCTTCTCAAGGCCATCCTAAAGAAACTGTATAGTCCGTGGGATTCTTACAGAATGCCAAGAATAGCCATGAACAGAACACCAGTACAGATACACCTTCCACACCTTGTGGTAAATCCACTGAGTAACCTGGTTATGAGCTTGAATCAAGGTATTAATAACCATATCAGAAAAACCTCTCTGAGAAAGAATCAACTGTTCCATCTCCAAGCAGGTAAACTGAGATATTGGAGATTTTGATAAACAAATGAGCCCTGAGACAAAGTCCAGCTTCAGTGGTAGACACCATGGAGAATCGTGGGCATCTGCACTAAGTCAGCATACCAGGTTCTGCATGGCCACACTGTAGCTATAAGAATTGCTGAAACCTTCTCCTGTTTGAGACGTGGAACCACTCTGGGCAGGAGAACAATTGGAGGAAACAGATAAACTAGTTGATAATGCCAAGGACTCACTAAGGCATTTTTCAACTCCACCCACGGGTCTCTTGATCTTGACCCCTTTGAAGTTTCTGATTGAACCAAGAATACATGAGGTCATGTCCAGACGACCCAAACTTGCAAATAATTGAGCGAAGATCCCCAGATTTAGAGAGCATTCTCCTGGGTGAATTGTCTGATGGTCAAGGTAACCCGCCTTCCAATTCTCCACCCCCGGAATGTGAATGGTTGATAACAAACACTGGTGTTCCTCTGCCCAATTCAGGATGCGAGAAAACTCCTGGATTGCTTGAGGACTGCGTGTACCACCCTGATGATTGATGTATGCCACCGGTGTTATATTGTCTGATTGAAAGCTGATGAACGGAACTTTGTGAAGTAGAGGCCAAGACAGTAAGGCATTGAAGATTGCTTTTAATTCTAGAACATTCTAGGTCGCCTCTTGAGGAGACCACAAGCCCTGAGCCCTCTGAATGCTCCACACTGCAATCCAGCACAACAGGCTGGCATCAGTGGTAATTATCTCCCAAGTTGGATGAAGAAAGCTCATGCCCAGAGAAACTGGTTGGGGAGACATCCACCATGAAAAAGACTGTCGTGCAGGATGATCCAAGTGAATCAACTGAAGAACAAAATCTGAATGGTGCCCATTCCACTGTCTTAGCATGCATAACTGAAGAGGTTGCAAATGGAAATGTGCAAATAGAATGGCTTCTGAAGCTGGCACCATCAGACCCATTACCTCTCATGGCCAAAAAATCTATGACATCATGCCCAAGAAACAAACTCTTGCCTGAGGTACTAGAGAACTCTTTTGATGACATTGACCTTCTAACCATGACAGCAAAGTAACCTGAGTAACCTATCGGTGTAAACAGTCGCTAAAGGTAAAGATGGAGCCTGAATCAAGATATCGTCTAGGTAAGGAGTTACCACTACTCCCTGTGCCCAGATAAACGAAAGGAGAGCTCTCAATACTTTTATAAAGATACTGGGAGCAACTGCTAGGCCAAAAGGCAGTGCAACACATTGGTAGTGCCTGTTGAGAAAGGCAAACTGCAGAAACTGATGATGATCTTGATGAATTGGAATGTGAAAATATGCATCCTTCAGGTCTACAGTGGTCGGAAAGTTTCCCTGAAGAACCAAAGAAAGAATGGATCTGCTAGTCTCCATCTTGAAAAATGGGACGCTTAGAAATTTGTTTAGCATCTTGAGATCCAAAATGGGTCGAAAAGTTCCTTCCTTCTTCAGAACAATGAACAGGTTTAAATAAAACCCTTTTCCCCATTCTAATTGAGGCACTGGGACAATGACTCCCATTTCCTCTAATTCCTTTACGCACTGCAGAAAAGCAACTCTCTTCTACGGTCTATTGGAAATATGAGAGGGGATGGTGGTCCTTTTAGCTAACGTAGAAATAGCCTCATTCACCTTGGGAACAGTACCCCAGAGTTCCAAGTTGGACTCAGGTAAAGGGAAAAGCTTTTTGAACGTTGGTGATGGGTGGAAATGGAACCCCATTCCATTAGAAATAATATCGAACACCAAGGACAAAACTTGAAAGACCTCTGGAATCTTAGCTTTGGGTATGAAAATTATATCCAGCTTGTGAGCGGGCTTCTCCAAGTAGGAGACTAATCTGGAACCCATAAGATTCAAAAAACCTCCTTAAGTAAGGATATTAGATGATCCACCGTGAACTGAGAAGACAGGTCCTTAGACTCCTTGTCTGAAGCTGCAGATGCATCCTCAGAAGACAATTCACCCACTGAAGCAGAAGATGAAATATCCTCATCTGGACCCTGAGCATGACTGGGTCTAGAAGGAAGAACAGGAGTACTACCCTTGGTAGAAGTGCCTGAGGAAACCTGCTTAAGCTTGCATTTAAGCTTACATGGAGGTGGCAAGGCCGCAATCGTCTCAGCTACTGCAGACTTTAGCTGATAAAAAAACACAGGGTAAAATGTTATCACCCCACCGTGAGTAATATAAACTGTATTGACCCCCCCATAGCAGAAGAATCAGAACTCTTGGTAGGATTGGTTTGTAAAGCAGATGCAAGGCAAGAACTGCACAGTTGGGAAGGGGGGCATACAATGATCAGTTTGCACAATAAAGATTTGTCAGATGCCAAAACAATATCTAAAGGTTCCCCCTCAGATAAAGCAACATCAGAGTTTGCAGGCCCCTCTAGCTCCATAATATGCAGCACAGAAATATTAGAGACAATATAAAGATGTAAACAGCCTGCTAACCTGCAGCTAACAATAAGACAGAAGTGTAGTTAGAACTAGGATTGAACCGCTAAAAAACTGCCCCCAAGTGATTCCCCACAGTAAAAAAAAACAATAATAACAGGTAGCTAAACTAGAGAACCCTATTCTGTATGTGGATATAAAAAATTGAAATGCCTATGCCTGATGCTTCCAAAAATTAACTATAAATAATATGGTGATTCCCACTATAACAATCCCACTGTTGCTCCGGTATAGGATCTCACCACCTCCTAGTACTCAGAGAAGAAACGCTGACTAGCAGCGATGTAGATGCTGCTGCTCCCCTCTCCAGACGTGCTGAGAGTAAGGAAGGGGGAGTGGTGCACGCTCGGCTCACAACTGTGGCAAGAAAAAAAATATACTCACTCCCCGCCACTGTGAAGTCAAACTGCAAAAAAAAAAAAAAAATACTGCAACACTAACAGCACCCCGGAATGGACCATATATATGACCAGATTGCTGAGGGACCCGATCCAAGCCCTTAAAGGGATAGACTGCCTAAAAAGAGAGCTCCATAAAGCTCAAGCATACATAGATGCAACCCACTGTACCTCCATTAACCCCCAGGGACCCACTATGACCAGTTAAAAAGACATGGGTACTTACCAAACACAACTGCCCACCTACAGACTCTGGTTGCTCCTGAATGCCAGAAAGACAAAATGAATTTCCTGATAATAAGTTCTGTCCTGTAACCAACAGTCTAGGACTTACTCTGGAGAAGTACATGCACCTGGCCAAACAGTTGGAACTTCCCAGTAACACCCTTGGCCTGCGAGTAATTAAGACAGCTTACAAATTTCCTTAAATACCCTTGCTATACTCTCCAAACCCTCTCTTCAAGGAACTATCCATTGAGGGTGAAAATAATACAGAATACCCGTATACTTGCCCTCTCCTAGAAAAGGCAAATAACTACTGGGAAAGTAGGAGGGTTATTTAAAGCTCTGGTGTAGGGTGCCTTTGCCTCCTCCTGGTGGCCAGGTGAAGTAATTCCCAAGAGTAAGGATCATGGACTCTCACTAACATTAGAAAGAAATATTTCTCCTAGTTTCAGGAAACAAGCGGAACAAGGTTTAATCTAAATATATACATTGTGTGCTTATTGCACTGATAGAAAAAGACAAGTATGCAAAAGTAGAAGTGAATACAAGTTAGTTAAAAAATAATGCAATATGTTTTGTGTTTGCTTTAAAAAAAAAAAAAAAAATGTTTATTAGTGTCAGATGCTCCCTGTGACAAATCTGAAAAATGAACCAGTAAGTTTGACCAACCAGTAGAACTAAGTCATGTAAGCAACTTCTCCTGGAATGTGCTGGATCCAAAGATTTCTTCTCTGCTTATCTACAATGGATCACCATTGCATCTTTGGCAAAAGCCAGAGGATATTTGGTCCTGTCACCAAATTTTGTGATTTTGTCATCGTTTTTCTTTCGGGATTTACCTAGGAAAATATCTATGAGGGAAGAACACTCTGCTAGTGAATCAGAAAATTGACTTTTATATTACAAAGACCCAGAAAGAAAACATTTCACTGAAATAGCACTAAGATGAATCTCTGTATTGTTAATTAAATGTTCTTAAGCTATTGTAGACCTGCCTGATTGCTGTAGGTTAATGCATAGTCAGACTGAATTTAAACATAGTGGTGAGCAATATGAGATTTCAAGATCTTAAGGGCCAAACACTGAGCTCTTAATTTAAAAATGATTATGGGAAAGACAGAAGAGAATGTCTGATAAGTCTAGACCCCTAAGCCTGGCAGCAACACCCCAACCCTTGAAACTGGCATCTTTTTAAATAAAAATATACAGAAAACTCCTCAAGAATACAATACAATGTTTTTTTTTGTAAACTTTACAGACTCTATGATAGGCTGCAAACAGGTCAAACTTGCAGGAAGCAGACAAATATCTGGGTTTATGCATCTTAACCACAACTGTGTAGTGATGTTTGCACTGGTATGAACACTTTATATATGATGGCTTTCAACAGAAACAGATGAAGCCGAAAATGTACAGTAACTGGGAAATCATATACTGAGAAAATATTCCTAGGGTTCTTAAATATCCTGACGAATGTCAGGCTTACACTTGATTTATAGTATAAAATACAGCCTGATTTATCTGACACAACAGCTACAACACTAGAATTATAAACCTCAAAATTATTTTCTACAGATAGCACATTTGATTCCTCCTGGGAGGCTGGTTCATCAGATCTTCCATAAAAGAGACAAAATGCTCCTGAGACACATACTGAGGAGTAAACAATATAATTTATGTTTACATGATAAATGTATTTATTTTATGGTGGTGAGAGTCCACAAGCCATTAGAGAGGCCGGATAGATAGCTCAGCATGCTAAGGCACTGTGGCTGAGCTCTGTAGCAACCCAAGGGTTGAAGGTTCGATCCCCGGCGAGGTCCACTAAGCCTTTCATCCTTCGGAGGTCAATAATATGAGCAGCGTCTTGAGACGGGTGATTAGCTACGCTTTACAAGTACCCAATATATACATACTCCTTTGAATTCCTCCACTGGGCAATAGGAGGAGGCAAAGATTCCCAAAACTCCAGAGCCCTTAAACACCCTCCCACTTCACTGGTAAATCAGTCTGATGTATAGCCAAGCAAAGAGAAAAAGAAAGGTAGGAAAGGACAAGAGCTAGAAAAAATGAGCAGGTGAAAAAAAAAGAGGTGCACACTCAAGAAAAAAGAGGTGCAAAAAAAAAATTATAATTAAAATCTAGCAAAAAAATGGGGGTCTCATGGACACCACCATGAAAGAAATTAATTTATCAGGTAAGCATAAAACATAATTTATGTAAGAACTTACCTGATAAATTCATTTCTTTCATATTAACAAGAGTCCATGAGCTAGTGACGTATGGGATATACATTCCTACCAGGAGGGGCAAAGTTTCCCAAACCTCAAAATGCCTACAAATACACCCCTCACCACACCCACAAATCAGTTTAACGAATAGCCAAGAAGTGGGGTGATAAGAAAAAAGTGCGAAAGCATAAAAAATAAGGAATTGGAATAATTGTGCTTTATACAAAAAAATCATAACCACCACAAAAAAAGGGTGGGCCTCATGGACTCTTGCTAATATGAAAGAAATGAATTTATCAGGTAAGTTTTTACATAAATTATGTTCTCTTTCATGTAATTAGCAAGAGTCCATGAGCTAGTGACGTATGGGATAATGAATACCCAAGATGTGGATCTTCCACGCAAGAGTCACTAGAGAGGGAGGGATAAAATAAAGACAGCCAATTCCGCTGAAAATAATCCACACCCAAAACAAAGTTTAAATCTCATAATGAAAAAAAACTGAAAATATAAGCAGAAGAATCAAACTGAAACAGCTGCCTGAAGTACTTTTCTACCAAAGACTGCTTCTGAGGAAGAAAACACATCAAAATGGTAGAATTTAGTAAAAGTATGCAAAGAAGACCAAGTTGCTGCTTTGCAAATCTGATCAACCGAAGCTTCATTCCTAAATGCCCAGGAAGTAGAGACTGAACTAGTTGAATGAGCTGTAATCCTTTGAGGCGGAGTTCTACCTGACTCAACATAAACATGATGAACCAAAGACTTTAACCACGATGCCAAAGAAATGGCAGAAGCCTTCTGACCTTTCCTTAAACCAGAAAAGATAACAAATAGACTAGAAGTCTTCCGGAAATCTTAGTAGCTTCAACATAATATTTCAAAGCACTAACTACATCCAAAGAATGCAACAATCTTTCCTTAGAGATCTTAGGATTAGGAAACAATGAAGGAACTACAATTTCTCTACTAATGTTGTTAGAATTCACAACCTTAGGTAAAAATTAAAATGAAGTTCGCAAAACCGCCTTATCCTGATGAAAAATCAGAAAAGGAGACTCACAAGAAAGAGCAGATAATTCAGAAACTCTTCTAGCAGAAGAGATGGCCAAAAGAAACAAAACTTTCCAAGAAAGTAATTTAATATCCAGCGAATGCCTAGGTTCAAACGGAGGAGCTTGAAGAGCCCCTAGAACCAAATTCCAACTCCAAGGAGGAGAAATTGACTTAATAACAGGTTTTATACGAACCAAAGCTTGTAAAAAACAATAAATATCAGGAAGACTAGCAATCTTTCTGTGAAAAAGAAAAGAAAGAGCAGAGATTTGTCCTTTCAAGGAACTTGCAGACAAACCTTTATCCAGACCATCCTGAAGAAACTGTAAAATTCTAGGAATTCTAAAAGAATGCCAAGAAAAATGATGAGAAGAACACCAAGAAATGTAAGTCTTCCAGACTCGATAATATATAATCCTAGATACAGATTTACGAGCCTGTAACATAGTATTAATTACGGAGTCAGAGAAACCTCTATGACTGAGAATCAAGTGTTCAATCTCCATACCTTCAAATTTAAGGATTTGAGATCCTGATGGAAAAAAAGGACCTTACGATAGAAGGTCTGGTCTTAACGGAAGAGTCCACGGTTGGCAAGTAGCCATCCGGACAAGATCTGCATACCAAAACCTGTGAGGCCATGCTGGAGCCACCAGCAGAATAAACGAACGCTCCTTTAGAATCTTGGAAAAAGAACTAGAGGCGGAAAGATATAAGCAGGATGATACTTCCAAGGAAGTGACAATGCATCCACTGCTTCCGCCTGAGGATCCCTGGATCTGGACAGATACCTGGGAAGCTTCTTGTTTAGATGAGAAGCCATCAGATCTATTTCTGGAAGTCCCCATATTTGAACAATCCGAAGAAATACCTCTGGGTGAAGAAACCATTCGCCCGGATGTAGCGTTTGGTGACTGAGATAATCCGCTTCCCAATTGTCTATACCTGGGATATGAACAGCAGAAATTAGACAGGAGCTGGATTCTGCCCATACAAGTATTCAAGAGACTTCTTTCATAGCCAGAGGACTGTGAGTTCCTCCTTGATGATTGACATATGCCACAGTTGTGACATTGTCCGTCTGGAAACAAATGAACGACTCTCTCTTTAGAAGAGGCCACGACTGAAGAGCTCTCAAAATTGCACGGAGTTCCAAAATGTTGATTGGTAATCTCGCCTCCTGAGATTCCCAAACTCCTTGTGCTGTCAGAAACCCCCATACAGCTCCCCAACCTGTCAGACTTGCATCTGTTGAGATCACAGTCTAGGTTGGAAGAACAAAATAAGCCCCCTGAACTAAACGATGGTGGTCTGTCCACCACGTCAGAGAGTGTCGAACAATCGGTTTTAAAGATATTAATTGAGATATCTTTGTATAATCCCTGCACCACTGGTTCAGCATACAGAGCTGAAGAGGTCGCATGTGAAAACGAGCAAAGGGGATCACGTCCAATGCAGCAGTCATAAGACCTAGAATTTCCATGCATAAGGCTACCGAAGGGAAAGATTGAGACTGAAGGTTTCGACAAGCTGAAACCAATTTCAGACATCTCTTGTCCGTCAGAGACAGAGTCAAGGACACTGAATCTATCAGGAAACCTAAAAAGGTTACCCTTGTCTGAGGAATCAAACAAACTTTTTGGTAAATTGATCCTCCAACCATGTTCTTGAAGAAACAACACTTATAAAAGACTGGAAAGGTTCTTTCTAGTGAAAATGAGCAAAGGGAATTGAATCCAATGCTGTGGCCATAAGACCTAAAACGTCTATGCATACATAGCAACTGAAGGAAATAATAGAGACTAAAGGTACCAATAGATGGAACCCAATAAAATTATCCCTTGTCTGATAGAGACAAGGACAGTGACACAAACTATCTGGAAACCTAAAAAAGGTGACCCTTGTGTGAGGAATCAAGAGCTTTTGAAAAAAAGATCCTCTAACTATGTCCTGAAGAGCAAGTGAATCATATGAGATTCCGCATCCTCGGAAAATAATCTGAATGAAAACAGAAAAATGAAAATATGCATTTATTGTATCTAATGAAAACAAATAATGCTATCAATGACCATAAAAAGGCAAAATAGTTTGAATAAAACTCCAAAACCCGGTTCCTCAAAAGGAACTGGAAGAAATACCCCAGAAGATTCCAGGTCTGAGCAGCGCTTGAACCCCATGGGTGCCCAGCCATGCTTCAACAGTACCCAAAATATATAGGACAGAAACACAGTTAAAGAAAGTGTTAGCCTTACTGGAATAAAATCAAAGAAATTTGGACAAAATAAATTTCAAAGAAGTCTTAACCTGCCCCTTACCAGCCAAGCTGGAATACGGCACGTACATCGCAATATTAGGGAGCTGATTTCGAACTCCAATTATAAACATGTTACTTGGGAAAGAACTCAGGAATTTGTTCCTTAATAAGAACAACCAAACTAGTATAAGCTTAAAGTTTTAGTCTTAGAACTCAATCTTGAAGCCGAGAGTAACAGTTAAGAATTGAATCCAATTATAAAACAAATAATTGATTATCTTAGAACAAAAGAAATATGGATTTTTTTTTATTTTTTTTTAAAAATCACAAAATTCTTCTAGCTAAAAAAGCTAAAGACATAGATTAACCCTCATTTGCGAAAATATTCAATAAAATGAAGACACAAATGAAATTATTAGCATGATAGTCCAGTTTAAAGGACCAGCCAATACAGTGGACTTGCATAATCAATAAATGCAAAACAACAAGACAAATGCAACAGCACCTAGTCTAGTAAATGTTGTCCCTTTAACAATGCTAAAATAAATCATAATCTGATACTTGATCTTAAAGTAAACAGAGAAAATGAAGCAATTGCAATATCCAAATAAATCACAGGACCAAGAAAAGTACCTGAAACTAAATAATTTTCCATAAATAAGATACAACTATCTAAAGGAAAATAAATACTATTTTGCTATAGAAACAATAGCATAATTAGTAGAATTAGAGATAGCCCCAATAAATTGGAGAACCCTCCAAATTGAATTTAACTGCTGGCAAAGAATATAGTTTAAAACCTTTGAAGAAGGAATAAAAGAAAATTCTCAGCCTATTCCATTCCCTAGTATGGGGAATTGGAAAGAAAACCTCTGAAAACACAGAAGAAATAAATAGGCAGAAATAGTGTCAGCTAGTCTTAAAGAACTAGTTACCTTAATATCCAAAATAATCAACACCTTTTCAACAAAGAACAAATGTACTTTAATAATAGAAAAATAATAAAAAAGTAGATTTGTTAGTGTCAATATCTGATGAAGAAAATTTCTGAAAGAGAAAAAAACATCATCAGAGAAGGATAAATCAGTATGTTGTTGGTCATTTGAAACTTCAATAATTAAAAAAGAAGTGAAAAAGACCTAAAAAATTTATTAGAAGGCACCAAGTCAGACAAAGCCTTTAAAATAGAATCAGAAAAATATTTCTTATAAATCTTCTAAATATTTCTTGTACATAAGATGTAAGAATGGAAATATATAAAGCATAAACACTAATGGATTCTGCATGTAAAAGTATATCATAATAACTTATTACAAACCATAGCTAAAGATAAACATTTCTAACATTTAAAATAAATGAACTTAGCTTTGGTAGAACTGAAACTCAGTTAAGCGTTTTTCCAGAAGTGGCTTCTGATTCAGGGTCAATCTGAGACATCTTGCAATTTGTAATAGAAAAAACAACATATAAAGCAAAATTGATCAAATTCCTTAATGACAGTTTCAGGAATGGGAAAAAAAAGCCAATGAACAAGCTTCTAACAACCAGAAGCAATAAATAATGAGACTTAAATATTGTGGAGACAACAATGACGCTCGAATCTTTTAGCGCCAAAAAAGCCGCCCACATTATTTGGCGCCTAAACGCGGACTTTCTTGGCGCAAAAATTTTCTTGTCATTTCCGGCGTCATACGTGGAAGTTGCGTCATTTTTTTGACGTTTTTGCGCCAAAAAATGTCGGCGTTACCGGATGTGGCGCAAAAACGTCAAAAAAATGATGCAACTTCCGGCGACACGTATGACGCCGGAAATGACAAGAAAATTTTTGTGCCAAGAAAGTCCGCGCCAAGAATGACGCAATAAAATGAAGCATTTTCAGCCCCCGCGAGCCTAACAGCCCACAGGAAAAAAGTCAAATTTTAAGGTAAGAAAAAATTGATTTATTCATATGCATTATCCCAAATATGAAACTAACTGTCTGAAAATAAGGAACGTTGAACATCCTGAATCAAGGCAAATAAATGTTTAAACACATATATTTAGAACTTTATATAAAAGTGCCCAACCATAGCTTAGAGTGTCACAGAAAATAAGACTTACTTACCCCAGGACACTCATCTACATGTAGTAGAAAGCCAAACCAGTACTGAAACGAGAATCAGTAGAGGTAATGGTATATATAAGAGTATATCGTCGATCTGAAAAGGGAGGTAAGAGATGAATCTCTACGACCGATAACAGAGAACCTATGAAATAGACCCCGTAGAAGGAGATCATTGAATTCAAATAGGCAATACTCTCTTCACATCCCTCTGACATTCACTGCACACTCAGAGGAAAATCGGGCTCCAGCCTGCTGCGAAGCGCATATCAACGTAGAATCTAGCACAAACTTACTTCACCACCTCCATGGGAGGCAAAGTTTGTAAAACTGATTTGTGGGTGTGGTGAGGGGTGTATTTGTAGGCATTTTGAGGTTTGGGAAACTTTGCCCCTCCTGGTAGGAATGTATATCCCATACGTCACTAGCTCATGGACTCTTGCTAATTACATGAAAGAAATTATATTTTCTTTCATAAAGGTGGTGAGAGTCCACAAGCCATTGCTCCTGGGAAAATAATACAAGTAACGAGGGAGGGGCAAAATAATATTTAATGATATATATCTTAAAATCCTTTCTTTTTTTTTCTTTTTTTTTTAAATCTAATGTGCAAAAAAACTACTGCTTGAAGAACTTTCCTATCAAAAGCCACTTCAGAAAATGCAAGATCAAAAAGGACAAAACAAGCAAAGAAGAATCAGCATCCATAACTGTGGTCAAACATGCAGCCTTCAGCTTGTAAAGCAGATAAGCTTTCCGCTAAGAAAAAAAATTAATGGACCCAAATAGCTGCCTTGTAAATTTGATCAACAGAAGCCTATTTCTAGAAAGCCAAGGAAAAAGCAACTGACTTAGTAACTGACTTAGTAGAAGGGGCAATAAAAATTTAAGGAGGAGGCTAACCCATCTACATGAAAGCTTTTATATCAAAAGCTTCAATTAGGAAGCCAACAAAATAGCTGTTGTCTTCTGACCCCTTCTAAAACCAGAAAAATAATAAAAAAACTAGAACATTAGTTAAAATCCATAGAAGCCTGCAAATAGAATTTTAAAGTCGTAACATCATCCAAAATATGAAGAAGCCTCTTAGAATCTTTTAGATTAAGACAAAAAGAAAGCACAGGAAAATTCATGATTAAAATTGTCTAAATACACTACTAAAAAAAAAAATCAAACTATATCTCAAAACCACCTTTATCCCCTTAGAAAACTAGATAAGGAGGCCAACATAAAGATTGGACAATTCAGAAATTCTTCTAAATGCAGGAGCATCTTCTGTCTCTTATGGTTTGTTAAAGAAAGTCTCATAGAGACTGAGTCTATAATGATACCCATAATCCTGGTATGAGGAGAAAGAAAACTCTTTGGAAAATTCTCCAATCAAATGTTCTTGAGTCTGTTAGTATGATCTACTGCTAAATGGAGCCAATACCAGCATATCATCCAAGTACAGAACCACCAAAATACCTTGAGCTCTTAATACAGACAAGAGCGTTCCCAGAGTTTTGGAAAAAAAATCTGGGAGCAGAAGCCAAACCAAAATGAAAATCAACAAATTGAAAGAGCTTGTCCAGGAATGCAAAACTAAGAAACTAATAAATGATCCTTGTGATAGGGATATGAAGAAAAGCATTCAACAAACCTATTATAGACATAAAATGTCCTTGTAGAAAAGAGGCAAAAATGTCAGAATTGAATACGTCTTGAAAGAAGGAAAGTTGAGAAACTTGTAAGTCCTCTGCTTCTTAGGAACAATGAAGAGGTTGGAATAAAACCATTGGCCTTGTTCCAGCCTTGGAACTGGGACTACAAATTCCAAAGATTCCAGATCTAAGACTGACTGGAAAGATATTTTATCACTACAGGATTCTGGAGGAACTTGATTTGAAACCAAATCTGTATCCCTGGGAAACCCATGGATCTTAACAGATTGAAATCAAAACCCCGTAATCTACCCCTTTCTTGTCATGAGGAAGAAAAGCTCCTTTACCTCCAGTCATAGTAGAAAAAATAGCATCAAGACAAGGCACAAACAAAATTATTCCCTAAAAAAAAATGGACAAAAACCTAAGAAACCATGTCTATTAGAAATCAGTAACTTTAGCTGGATTTAAACTCTTAACCTTCTGGTTGCTAGGTGGCAGTGCTAACCACTGCCGCTCCATCCTAGTCATGACTGATAATGCCATCATTTTGGCATTCATTTTAATAATGTCAACAACAGCGTCACAAATTAAAGCATTAGCTGACCTTAAAAGTTTAACGGGGGGGCGGAGCTAGCCACCGCCATGGCAGGACGCATTTTAGCTGAGCTCCTGAACTTTATATAGTATTTGTGCCTATTCTCTAAGCTTATTTGCCTCTCATGGGCCACAACTTGCCCGATAACAAACTGAGGATCCCTACTGCATATGGGCAGACTTCAAAAACTGTGACTTGGATGGCAGGACAGATATAAGCCCGACAGGAAAACCACATGGTGTACGCCTGCACAAACATGGAAGCCATTGAGAGTATCTAGTTCGCTAGCTACTCAACCCTAGAAACCTGTGATATCTGTTGAGCTGATCCGGAGTTACAAGCTATTACACAGCCTTCTCTCCTTTATGACAACAAGAACCGTGAGTGCAGCGTATCTACCCAGTGCCTAACTCATTGTGAGGGCCGCCGTTCATACTAACAGGAACATCGCTCAGCGCACCTTCAGAATGCTAGATCTAGCCTACATCCTCGCTGAACTTAGCTCCCGATTTGACCGGCAGCAAACAGACCTTCTTCACACCCTAAGATCCGCGGCTAACTGCCCTAATGGGGAAACCCATCAGCAAGACCTACCAATTGGCCTAACCACGGCACTCATAGTGCGCAGCGCTGAGCAGCCTTTGCAGCAACAGCTACACATCACCCTAAAAGAGCACAGGAATGTGAAGTCGGATCGAGGGCTGTCTTGCACTTGCACCCAGACCCAGAAAATGGCGGCAGCCCATGTGGTGATACTTGAAGAAAGACCCACGCCACTAACCTCCATGCCACTAACCTCTATGCCAGAACGGAAGGAAAGCCTGAAGTTTCCGTTAGCTTGTCCCCTAGCACTGCAGCATCCCAGACAGAAGCCCTTGAAGTGTCCGGATATGCAGGTCAGTTCATCTGATCTGACGGAGATGGAGCTTGTGGGGCAGACCTTCCCAGAAACAGTGGAGACCTTCATGCAGCCTCACGAGCACCACATGGGTGCAGAAGTCGCACGCTATCTACTCCATGACACGGGGAAACTCGAGCTTAAGCAGAGAATTCCGCTCTCTTCAGCGGAGTGCAGAGTGACCAATTACTATGTGGAGGGCCTTGAGAAATCCCATGCTTTGCACAACACACATGTCTGCTTTGTCAAAGGGCTAAACCTAATATCCTCTATTTTATGTACAGACACCATATTATTCCCATTTGTGTTAGTCTTGTGGCAAAGACTTTGGTGCCGTTTTGAGATAGTACAGATGGCTGGAGCGGGAGTTACACCTGCTATGGGCATCGGTTAAAGAGCAGGGATACCGATAACAGCACAAACTGAACATGAGGGCTTATGTGCTGGGACTCCTATGTGTCTGCCACAATTTGTGCCATATGTCTGGAACGATATATATATCCACGCTACACACTCAATTTTAAAGTTTTTTTTTTTTACCCAAATATATTTGCAGCAGGTAGAATTCCTATATTTGAAATATGGACATATTACTATTGGGAACTATCTATGCGATCTTCTGATTGCAAGGCTGTTAGGTATGGGCACTGGGATTGTTAATTTCTGATCTGTAAGGGGTATGTGATGCAACTTGAGGGTTGAGAACAGTGCAATGTAATCCCTCTGTTTGCAGTTTGCTTTCCACCTACGAATGTACTGGAGAATGACTTGAATATTGCTATCTCTTCTGCTATGCCCCCACATTTGAAAGTCTAATCTGACCCCTCACAGCCACATGTTGATTCTCAGCCACTGCTGCAACCTGTTATATATTAAGCCTACATAGTAGCTCCTGTTTCTTTGGTTCATACTTGAGTTCAACAACAGCACTATTGTTTTATTATGCAGATTATCCCATTGCTCTTTGAGTGTATGCCATGCAGTGGAAATGTTGAATATTAACTTGAACCACTTATAACCTCCCTAACTTAGATTTAGTGCCCCTAGCTGATTGGGGTAAGTAATCTGTAACGCTCCTAGCATCAGGAAAAGAAATATGCACATATTATCTACAAAACATTTCTATACTCTATGTTTACTTAGTAGTAATGGTTGTTGTTCTATGGTTATCCATATATGTTAGATATATGGCACAATTTTTTTTTTTTTTTTTTTTTATAACTGTAGACATACCTCTACCTGCTATAACTTACACTCCAAGTGTTTACTCAAGATAAGTTAGACAGAGGCCTTCTAATTATATACCACCAACTGCTACACTTTATTCCCATTGAGATTAAGAGATTTGAATAGGTCTACCTATTTGTATGCAATTTGTGTCCCTCTGCTTAGTGCTGGCATTTTCTTGGGGGAAATATCTACATGACGCCTATCAGTTGAACTTAAGACAGAGCTCTCTCTTTTACACTAAACAATCCTTTATTGTGTTTATTATGTTATGTATTTACCCACTGCTTCACATATTGTTCAGCTGCATATGTTTATATAGTGCAGAGGGTACGCATCCAAACTTATCCAAACTGCTAATCTTTGTAGCTGCACACAACACCCACATACAAGTTACTTATTCTAGAAGGACTGTTTTGGTGTAAATGCATTTTATTATTAGACATACTATATAATGGAGGTATCTAGGTTTAAACTTCACTGGAACCTCCTCCTGTCTCGTAGGCCTACAGGTTTGAAATACACTCTATATTCACACGATAGGCCACCTATATTTGTGCCTAGCACCTTCAGATCCACAATACCCAATAGCCTATATTACATTAGGATATACCGTTGCACTACATGATATTAAGCGTCATATGGTTTATACCGACATTTTCTTCCACAACTGACTCTTCTGTCCCTACGCTGACTTTATTACTACAACAAATTTTACAAAAAGTTTTTGTTGAGCTACTCTCCTCCCTTTCCCGTCGGCACTTGTTGCCTACGGGTCATATCCCTATTCCTTTCCCCACATCGCCTATAGTTGGCACTTCCCCAGGAGAGGAGTTCATCCAGAAGCCCCCTATAATTTAATTTATATTTTTCTTATATTCTATTTTATATCTTTTAGTTTTTGTATTAGTTTCCTATTCTAACATGGGTGATTGACACGCTCCAGTAACCCCAGTGGGACTTTTTATATTGATCTCAGGTGTAATAGGTCACCATTTGCGCTATAGCTAGGACAATTTTATAAAATGTACATCTCAGAGTTATTTAGATTTATTGCCCTAGATATGCTATCACTATGTTTAGCGGGTTTTAGCAGTTGTTTTTACATCATCTACCTTTCCTTCATAATTTTTCTTAAATGTGTTTTTATTGTTTATTTTCAGCATGGGTTAGATGTGCTATTATTATAATGTCAGATATTGTTTTAAGGTTGTATCGACTTATTATACGCTTTGAAATAATTTTAACTAGTTAATCATTTTACTCTGATAAAGCTATGCCCCTCCCTCTTAGTTATATAAACAACAGACCCTTCCTTTAAAGCCCTTCCTTGTAACTATATAATAAATCCTCCACTGTCTGTTCTCCTGCCCTCTATAGCTCCGCCCCCCCATTCCCTTCCCCACTCCACTTTGAGCGGCTCCTGCCCGCTGCACTCCCTTATCCTTCTCCCCGCTAATTTGGTCCATAAGTGGCCAAACATACACTAATCTACATTTGTCCCACCTCTACTAGACTATATAGCGTTATAATTTTTCATTATGGCAATGTGGAGAATATAATTTATTATTTCCCCGTCCCCTATTCACATGAAACCAACCCCCCCTTGCTTCTTTATTTCTTAAATATATGTCTTATGACATGTTTATTTATCACAAGGCGGGGTCACTTCTAACCTATATATTTTACAAAATATAAAACTGAAGTCCTAATATTATTAGTCCAAACTCTTTGCTAATGCTTTAATGAACGGGATTTATATACCCCTTCTATTTAATTCTATTGCCTAGTCAACCCCCTCACTTCCTCATATCTCTTGCCAATTATAGCCTCTTCATCCTATAAATAATCCTTATCGAGTACCACTCTTTAATCTCATAAATGCTTATTGGGTTGGCATAATTTGTTTTGTTGACTTGGCAATGTTATTATATCAATACTGTATTCTTCTTATCTGTAATTATTGTTGGATGTATCACTATTGTCACATTTGTTTATGACTTCAATAAAAAAAAAATTAAAGTTAAAAAGAAAAAGAAGCACTTAAACTATTAAAAGAAAATCAAGATATAAAAAAAAAAAAAAAAAAAAAAAAGTTTAACGGATTCCAAAACTCTACACCAGTAGATTCATCGGAAAACTGCTCAGATAAGCTATCTCACCAAAGATTAGAGGCTGCAGCAAACAAGCAATACTAATTGCTGGCCGAAAAAGGAAACCTGTTTGATGAAAAGCCTTCATATGAAAACACTCTAACTCCCTATCCATAGGGTCTTAAAACAAAGTACTATCCTGAAGAGGAATTAGCCAAAGTAGAAATAGCCCTATCTACCTTAGAGATAGTTACCCAAGGGTCTATGTCAAAAAAGGCAACATGATTTTAAATATTAAAGGGGATATCAGGCTAGACCACTGCCAAGGGAATAGTCTTACAAAGCTGCTGCTCTTCCTTCTATTAAAAGTGCTGGAAAATGCAGTAGCACAACAATATAACCGAAATTACTCACGGCTGATAAATTTCAGTATTAGGTGCTGACTGGGTGGGGACATTAACTATAGTCGACTTGAACATGATCTTAACAGCAAGTGCGTGAGTGATGTGGCTAGATTATATTGAAACTGGAATTTTACTCCCTTGCAATAATAAGTGCCTACATTATTTTTGTTAATACTAACAGACAGCAAAGTTTACAACCATAGTAGAATCCAATATTAATTGCCAAAAGCAGGGGTTGAAATGATGCAGTTCTTATCTCAGGGACCTCATATAATTACTATTTATGTGAAAGGCACCAGCTTGTTCAACAGCACAGTGCAAGGTTCAGTGTGTATGTGCATATGTGTGTGTATGTATATGTACACACACACAAACACATATATATATATATATATATATATATATATATATATATATATATATATATATATATATATATATATATATATATACAGGGAGTGCAGAATTATTAGGCAAGTTGTATTTTTGAGGATTAATTTTATTATTGAACAACAACCAAGTTCTCAATGAACCAAAAAAACTCATTAATATCAAAGCTGAATAGTTTTGGAAGTAGTTTTTAGTTTGTTTTTAGTTATAGCTATTTTAGGGGGATATCTGTGTGTGCAGGTGACTATTACTGTGCATAATTATTAGGCAACTTAACAAAAAACAAATATATACCCATTTCAATTATTTATTTTTACCAGTGAAACCAATATAACATCTCAACATTCACAAATATACATTTCTGACATTCAAAAACAAAACAAAAACAAATCAGTGACCAATATAGCCACCTTTCTTTGCAATGACACTCAAAAGCCTGCCATCCATGGATTCTGTCAGTGTTTTGATCTGTTCACCATCAACATTGCGTGCAGCAGCAACCACAGCCTCCCAGACACTGTTCAGAGAGGTGTACTGTTTTCCCTCCTTGTAAATCTCACATTTGATGATGGACCACAGGTTCTCAATGGGGTTCAGATCAGGTGAACAAGGAGGCCATGTCATTAGATTTTCTTCTTTTATACCCTTTCTTGCCAGCCACGCTGTGGAGTACTTGGACGCGTGTGATGGAGCATTGTCCTGCATGAAAATCATGTTTTTCTTGAAGGATGCAGACTTCTTCCTGTACCACTGCTTGAAGAAGATGTCTTCCAGAAACTGGCAGTAGGACTGGGAGTTGAGCTTGACTCCATCCTCAACCCGAAAAGGCCCCACAAGCTCATCTTTGATGATACCAGCCCAAACCAGTACTCCACCTCCACCTTGCTGGCGTCTGAGTCGGACTGGAGCTCTCTGCCCTTTACCAATCCAGCCACGGGCCCATCCATCTGGCCCATCAAGACTCTCATTTCATCAGTCCATAAAACCTTAGAAAAATCAGTCTTGAGATATTTCTTGGCCCAGTCTTGACGTTTCAGCTTGTGTGTCTTGTTCAGTGGTGGTCGTCTTTCAGCCTTTCTTACCTTGGCCATGTCTCTGAGTATTGCACACCTTGTGCTTTTGGGCACTCCAGTGATGTTGCAGCTCTGAAATATGGCCAAACTGGTGGCAAGTGGCATCTTGGCAGCTGCACGCTTGACTTTTCTCAGTTCATGGGCAGTTATTTTGCGCCTTGGTTTTTCCACACGCTTCTTGCGACCCTGTTGACTATTTTGAATGAAACGCTTGATTGTTCGATGATCACGCTTCAGAAGTTTTGCAATTTTAAGAGTGCTGCATCCCTCTGCAAGATATCTCACTATTTTTTACTTTTCTGAGCCTGTCAAGTCCTTCTTTTGACCCATTTTGCCAAAGGAAAGGAAGTTGCCTAATAATTATGCACACCTGATATAGGGTGTTGATGTCATTAGACCACACCCCTTCTCATTACAGAGATGCACATCACCTAATATGCTTAATTGGTAGTAGGCTTTCGAGCCTATACAGCTTGGAGTAAGACAACATGCATAAAGAGGATGATGTGGTCAAAATACTCATTTGCCTAATAATTCTGCACTCCCTGTATACAGGTAGCCCTCAGTTTACGCCGGGGTTAGGTTCCAGAAGGAATGGTTGTAAATCGAAACCGTTGTAAATTGAAACCCAGTTTATAATGTAAGTCAATGGGAAGTGAGAGAGTTAGGTTCCAGGCCCCTCTCAAAATTGTCATAAGTAACACCTAATACATTATTTTTAAAGCTTTGAAATGAAGACTTTAAATGCTAAACAGCATTATAAACCTAATAAAATAATCACACAACACAGAATATATAATTAAACTAAGTTAAATGAACAAAAACATTTGCTAAACAGCATTATAAACCTAATAAAATAATCACACAACACAGACTTTACTTGCATTTTTCTGCAAACAGTTCTTTCTATGCATTCCAATCTGGACTGATTTATAGACAGGAAGATCTTGTTCCTTTGAAATCTGCTCAATAGCTCAGGTCTGGTTAAACTGATTAATTTCAGCTTGCTTGGCTTTGCTGCAACACAAGCGGACAGCTCCACCTACTGGCTATTTTAATAAATGCACTGCTTCTCAATGCTTTTCAATAGCAGTCACATGACTGGAAAAAAAGGTTGTTATTCTGAAACGGTGTAAATTGAACCGTTGTAAACCGAGGGCCACCTGTATACACACACACACACATATATATATATGTGGATGTTGGTCCCTGCACAGTGTACTGTGGTGTAATGATAACAGTGATACAAATAACAATATATGATGATCATATGCCAGTATGACACATATCTATCATTATGAATAGGACTATGTATACTGTGTAGTGTGTACACATGTTCTAATTAAACCTACCTGGGTGTATCCAAGCTTTTTACAAGCCTTGGCTTGTGAACATTTAATTTGGAAATGCAGGGGGAAAAAGTCACATTACTCCATGACCAAAAAATGCCTAAATTGTGTGTGTGTGTGGGGGGGGGGCAGCATGATTTGGAGTGCCTAGGGTAGCACAAAACCTAAATATGCCACTGCATAGCCACCAACATTTCAGACACAGTAGAGCGAACAAAATCTTTAAATCCTGGAGTGAAAACTCCCATGTAAAGAACAAACAGTAGCTTTAGAAGCAAAAGCAGCATTAGTATGATTAGAATGCATTAAATGATCCATACAAGAATTGCAAAACTGAGCAGGGGGCATAATATCAATAACCTTATTATTTTTGTTGGTGTCTGACGAAGGGGGTAACACCCCGAAACATTACAAGAAATAAAGGTAACGATTTGAAAATCCTGACGAGTGCATTCTTTTCTCCCCTACCTATACTTTGATCTTGGAAGCACCCTGGGTATATATATATATATATATATATATATATATATATATATGTGTGTGTGTGTGTGTGTCTCCATGAGCATGAGCTCAATGTTATCTGTCTCCATGAGCATGAGCTCAATGTTATCTATATGAAACACGTGAACTAATGCCCTCTAGTGGTGAAAAACTATCAAAATGCATTTAGATTAGAGGCAGCCTTCAAGGTCTAAGAAATTAGCATATGAACCTCCTAGGTTTAGCTTTAAACTAAGAATACCAAGAGAACAAAGCAAAATTGGTGATAAAAGTAAATTGGAAAGTTGTTTAAAATTGCATGCCCTATTTTAAACATGAAAGTTTTTTTGGGACTTGACTGTCCTTTTAATTGTTTCAATACTCACATTTAGCTGTACCAGTATTTTAAAACATTGTTATGCTTAACATCAGTAACAGGTATGTCCCTACTAAAGATTCTATATCATAGTTAAACATCTGCCCATAATGTTATACAACTTAGCAGTTGATGTATATATCTTAAAATGTCAAGAAAATGTGCATGGTTAAGTGGATCACAAATGTTGGCTTTTGTAGTGTCAAAACCAGGCTTTTGTGTAAGAGGCCCAGGGCAAAGACTTGCATTTAACAGCATTGAGATTACTGAGCTTTCCACATTGTGTTCTCATTAGGATGAGTGCTGACCTGCCGGGACTTTGTATGGAAAGCTGGGAAATATTAAGATGAAATTGATTATGCTACACAAATTGTATAAATAATCAACATGTTAGGTCTATGCTACACAAACAAACATTCTGGAAAAAAGCCTTTCAACCCCAAAGTTCCACAACATGTCTATATCATCAGATGGCTGACCTTACATTAGCTACCTACAACAAAGGCTGAAACAAGGTAATTACACATTCTGGACACTTAGAGCTATGTAAATGGCTTCTCATACAGATATTGCTAACACTCATCCAGAAATTTTGCATTGACATAAAAGTACAGTTTGAAATCAAGTCTCAACATTTCCAAAGCCCGCTAGGTGTTTGGTGCCTAGCTCCCTATCTACTGTTACCTACAAGCCTTTCATTTTTTTCCACTTTACTGAACTTGGGTTAAACAGCCAATCAGACATCAAACCACCCATACCATACACTAAAAAAGCGCGCTCCTGCTGCTCCGTGGCAGAGCTTTTATGGATGTTAATGCAGAACAGTGTTATTACAATGCAAACTTTAATAAAACGAGTCTTTTAACTGCACTGATATTGTAATCATCTGTTAATGTTCTTTTCATTATTTTAATATGTTAAATAAAAAAGAAATAATGAAAATATGAAATAACAAAGAAAATATCTCTCAGGAATTCACAACATATCATTTATGAAGAACTAAATAGAACCTACAACCAAAACTGCAAAACAACATCTGAACGTACAGTTTGATAATTGTCTGACTATACTTCTGTGCAATTATTTAATATTAATTGGTCAAATTTCATGTATTTATTTTGCATAATGATCAGTAGTGCTCATTCACTTGACAAAAGAAATCATAGGAAACTAAGTAAACTCATATCTAATTGAAAGCATATGAATTTAAATACAGTACCTTTATTAATTACTGATACAACTCATGTCATATAGAGAATAATACATTTATTTTGTTTACAGATGTTTTACAGATTTTTACTGTGTATAAATAAATAATATTTTAATGTCCCTATAAATGGTCAATGTTCTCATGCATCTGATCTCTTAAAGGAATAGAAAGGTCAAAATTGAAATGGGCACGAGTGCATTTAAATGTTAAATAAAAGCATTTTTGCAATATACTTCTATCAGCAAAAATGCTTCTAGTAAAGTTATTACTGTTAAGTGACATACACACATATGCTGTGAGTTCCCTGTGCACCAGCATTCAAACACCACACCTTCTCTGAGAGTCAGCAGTGGTTTGTATGACACAACTTAAAAAGACATGAAACCCAAAATGTTTCTTTCGTGATTCAGAAAGAGCATACAATTAACCACTTGGATGCTTATAATGCACCCTTTAAACCTATATTGTTGCTCTGAGATGATTGTGAAATATAGTAGCTAACTTCCATATACTGTACTTTTGACACCAGAAACTATTCAGCTGAAATCACAGTGCCATGCAGTCATTTCTATTCAAATGGATATAAAAGTGCATATAGAAAGTGCTGTAATGTATAAGACCATTTTATTATAGCACGTTTGCTTGCAAAGTGGTTAAACACATAGTTAAAGTCAGCTTCAGAGCAGCAATGCACTACTGGGAGCTAGCTGAACACATCAGATAAACCAATGACAAGATGCATACATGTGTATCCACTAATCATTAGCTTGATCCAAATAGTACATAGATACCAAGATACAAAGACAACAAAGTATGTGATTGATCACACTTTATTGTTTGATAATCATTGGTATGTAAATGGATTCCAATGCGCCAGTTTCTGATGCCTACACAATCGCAGTCAGATATCTTTATTGTTTATCGGCAGCACTGTTTCATTATCCTTTCAGTGAAAGACAGGCCTTAACTTAACATGTGCCAGTCCTGTTTCTGATCACAGTCCAAAGTTGTTATACTTAAAGGGAGATTAAACCCCAAAAAAACAACAATCCAATTTACTTCTGTTATCTAATTTGCTTCATTCGTTAGATATTATTTGTTGAAGAAATAGCAACTGATATGGGTGAGCCAATCACAGGAGGCATTTATGTACAGCCACCAATCAGCAGTTACTGAGCCTATCTAGATATGCTTTTCAGCAAAGGATATCAAGAAAATGAAGCAAATTTAATAGAAGTAAATTAGAAAGTTGTTTAAAATTGCATGCTCTTTCTAAACCATGAAATAAAAAAAATTGGGTTTCATGTCCCTTTAACATATTTACAAGGTCATTGTTTTATTTATCACATTACACAGCTAAATGGATTTAATAAATCACAAGCAACAGTTTTCTACTTATTAACCGGCACCATAAAATGTTCTCAAATGTAACATGTACATGAGCAAATAAACTGATATTAAACCCGCCATATTGGTTGATATTAGGAAGCAACATCACTAAACAGATACAGACACTTCCTGCTCCACTGATTACAGTTAATAAAAACTAATACGCATTTTGCAGTAATGTTTAGCAGTTACATCACAGGGTGAAGGGGCTGTATGTTGATTAACCACTTTTAATAGCGTGTAGTTATGGTAATAGGTCATGTGTGCAATTAACATGTTGCGCTTCAAATTAGACAGTAGAATGAAATTGTAGTGTCTTAAAGGCACATGAAACCCACATTTTCTTTTCTTCCATGATTCAGAGAGAAAATCCAATTTAAAATGACTTTCCAATTTACTTCTATAATCAAAGTTATTTAATTCTCTTGGTATCATTGAAGGAGCAGCAATGACATACTGGGAGCAGGTTAAGCACATTGTGAGAGTGTGTGCAGCCACCAAACAGCAGCTAGCTCCCAGTAACGCAAATTAGGCAATGTTGTTTAAAACTGCATGCTCTATCCGGATCATGAAACTTTACATAAACTTAAAAAATTGCAACCATGAACTATGAAAGTTAAAGGGACACTGAACCCAAATTTTTTCTTTCGTGATTCAGATAGAGCATTAATTTTTTTTTTTTTAAATTTATTTTATTTTATTCCAGTTCAGAATTACAGCTTATTTCATAACAATAAATCAACTTTCAACAATATTTCCTATATAAAGACAAGAAAAAACAAACAAAAAACAGAAAGAAAATCCTTGCGATATCAATTAAATAACAAAGCAAATACCATTAATAATTTTTGCTGTATCTGAATTGGATTTTTTCCATTTTTTATAGTCTGTACGCTGTATGGTCCCCGACCATACACCACAATAGACAACAACCTAATAAAAAGAGATAAAAAAAAAAAAAAAAGAAGAAAAAAAAAAAAAAAAAGAAAAGAAAAAAAAAGAGGGGTTTAAAGAAATTAAAAAGACTCTCCCCTCTCCCCTCCTCAATCCCCGCTCATTTTTGCATTACCATATACCAAGTTCAATTAATTCTGAATTTCTGAAGGGAAAAATCATATGATCGATTTCACTGGGTGTCATATCCTTAATAAAGAGGGACCATTTTATGAACAGATTCCTAATTTCTTGTTCATTATCTGGATTAGTGTCTATTTGTTCAAGAATGTACTGTTTCTTTAAATAATTTTTAATTTCAGTTATACTAGGAACGGATCTTAGTTTCCATTTTCTGAAAATAAGGTACCTTCCAGCTAATATGGTCATATTAATAATTTTTTTGTTATTACCTAAATTATCCCCTGAGTAAAATAAAAAAACTATAGTTTTAAATGAAAAAATCACCAAGGTGGGGCATACTATCTTGTTTAACCAGTATTGTAGTTTCAGCCAGAAGTTCCTAATTTTTGGGCAGTCCCATAACATGTGTCGAAGATCTGCTGCTGGGAAGGAACATTTCGGACAACAAGCGAAACTGGAATTTTTATATTTAGATCCCTTTTTTGGAGTGAAATATGACATATACAATAATTTCAGGTGGGATTCCCTCCACGTAGAGGAGAGAGTTACACGAGCAGTCTCTTGTATTGATTTATAGGGTGTTTGGGGGTCAAGTGTCTGATTAATCAGAACAGCCCATTTATTGTGAATTCTTTCCAGGTTATTTAAGCCCTTCACTGATATCATAAATGAGTATCCTGGGGTAATTGACAAATTTCCGGTTTTAGCAATGGTCAGCCAGTCGCCAACCTTTCTCAAGGACCAGTCCCATTTATAGTCGTGCACAAGCTTTAAGGCATAATGTCGTGCCTGTAAATATGCGAAGAAGTTCTTGTGAGGTAAATTAAATTCTAATCTCAAGGAATCAAATGATTTGATACATCGTCTTTCAAAGTCTAAAATCTGATATACATATTTAAGTCCTAATGCTTCCCATTCTATATATTCTCTTGTTTGAAATCCTGCCTGGAATTGTGGATTACCCAGAAATGGTATATATCTGGAAACATGATAATCTACGTCTAGTAACTTGCAAGTTTTCTTCCAGGCAAGGATTGGATTATATATCGCCTTTAATTTCTTTATTTCAGGCGATATCTTGTTAGTATCGCAATGTATAAGTGCTATAGGATAAAAGGGGTATAATATATTTTTTTCAAGTTCATTGTCTGTTATATAATTCTGCGAAATTATCCAATCTATAACTATACGTGACAAAAAAGCTTGGTTATAAGCCTGTATGTCTGGAAGTGCCAGCCCCCCAAACTTCACCGGAAGCGAGAGCTTGAAAAAGGATATTCTAGGTTTTCTACTCTGCCAGATGAATAATCTGAGAATAGAATTAAGATGATCAACATCTTTTTTCTTAATAAAAAGAGGAATATTTTGTAAGATATATAGAAGTTTGGGCAGAATCATCATTTTGTAAGCTGCTATCCGTCCAGATAAAGAAAGAGGGAAGCTTTGCCAATTTTTAAGTGTATTCTTAATTTTTTTTAATAAAGGAGTAATATTAAGAGAATACCAAGTATCTGGGGTAGACGAAATATTGATACCTAGATAGCAGAAGGAGGTCTGAGCTATGGAAAACGGTATATTTGCCAAAGAGTCTTCTGAGCGGGTAATCCAAAATAATTCAGATTTTGTGTTATTAACTTTATATCCTGAGAAGGATCCAAACTGATGTATTATACAATTTAACTTAGGTATGTTTGTTTTTGTGTTAGACATATATATAAGGACATCGTCCGCGTACAGAGCAATCTTTAGCTCCTTTTTGCCTATCTTTATGCCATCAAGTTGTTGTCTTATTGAAATGGCAAGGGGTTCGATAGATATGTCAAACAACAGCGGGGAGAGAGGGCATCCCTGCCTGGTACCACGCTGTAGCTTTATGTCCGGTGACAAACAGCCATTAACTATTAATTTTGTGGAAGCATTTTGATATAAGTTGGTTATAAACCTAGCAAAATTTTCCCTTATACCAAATTTATCTAGCGTAAACAAGAGATGATCGTGATGTATTGAGTCAAATGCTTTTTCTGCATCAATAGATATTACCACCTTATCAGGGATGCCCTCTCCCCCCGCCTTCCCCCGGGTCTTTAAAGATTCAAAATGATCAATAACAAGGAAAAGTTCCCGTATTTTAGCAGCTGAATTTCTATTCTGTATAAAGCCTACTTGATCCGTGTTAATGATGGATGGCAAAATACTTTGTAACCTGTGTGCTAGTATAGATGTCAAGATTTTGTAGTCTATGTTAAGCAATGCAATAGGTCTGTATGATTCTTTTTTTGTTGGATCCTTTCCTGGTTTCAATATTAAAGAAGTATGAGATGCCGTAAAATTAGCTGAAGGTTCTTTTCCCTCTATGTATATATCGTTATATAACGATGTTAGATACGGTATAATGGAGGAATGTAATATTTGATAGAATTCATTGGGTAATGCATCCGGTCCTGGTGCTTTATTGTGTGGGAGTTTTTGGATCGCTTTCTTTACTTCTGTGTCAGTTATGGGGAGATATAGATCTTGTAACACTTGTAAATCTATTGGGGGGGGAGAAATTTTACTCCAAAATTCCTCTTGAATTAATACTGCTGAAGTTTGAGAGGCGTAAAGATCACTGTAATACTCATGAAATATTTGTAAAAGTTCTTCAGAGGTTTTAAAAATCTGACCTTCTATACCAATGGAATCTATCAGTTGAGAACCTTTCTCAATTTTTAGGAGATTTGCTAGTAATTTCCCTGTCTTATTACCATGCCAATATAGTTTAGATTGAATCCTAGTGTCTTTTTGAGTTGTTTTATAAAGCAGGAAGGAATCTCTATTTTGTAAAGCTGTAGTATATTTAACCCAAGTTTGAGAAGAATTTTCAATTAAATGTAAATTATAAGCATTTGAGACTGCTCGTGCTAACTCCCCCTCTCTTTGTTTGATTATCCTAGATCTTTTCACACAGTAAGCTAGGATTTCTCCCCTTAATACTGCTTTTGCCGTTTCCCAAAATAACATTGGGCGCGAAATAAATTCATTATTAAAATGGATATATTCTTTAAATTTGGTCTCCAACCAGTTTTTGAATTTAAGATCATTCACAAGAGAGATAGGGAAGGAAAATCGTCTAGGGCCTCTTGTTGCATCACCAACATTAAAGTCCAAACAGATAGGGGCATGATCTGACACAGCAATTGACAATATCTGTGGGTAGACTTGCATTTTACATAACCTTTCATCAAGTAAAAATATGTCTATTCTTGAAAGTGATTTGTGCGCTTTTGAAATGCAGGTATAATTTCGAATATCAGGATTATGCAACCTCCACACATCCCTAACTTTCAAATTAGTGAATAGTCTAGAAAAAAGCCTTGACTCAAGTTTGTCCCTTTTCGTCTTTTTTAGGGCCGTATCTTTTCTAAGCCTGTCAAGCGGACATTTAGGTGTCATGTTGAAGTCCCCTCCCATAACAAGATAACCTTCCACACATGTCATGAGCTTGATTTGTAAATTTTCCCAAAACACCAAATCAAAAACATTAGGGGCGTATAGATTACAAAGTGTATATAAAATGTTGTTAATTTTAATTTTTACAATTATAAATCTCCCTTCAGAATCAGGATCTACTTGAATTATTTCATAGTTAACCTTCTTACCTATTAAAATAGCTACTCCCCCCTTTCTGTTAGTACCTGTGGAGAAGAGGACTTCTCCTACCCATGAAGATTTAAGTTTGAGAATTTCTTCAGATTTTAAATGGGTTTCTTGCAAAAATGCAAATGAGGTGTTAATTTTCTTTAGATATGTTAATATTGTTTTTCTTTTAATGGGGGATGTTAGACCCCCAATGTTCCATGATGTGAATTTGAGTCTATTAAGCATAGGTATTATCTATATGAGGTTCATGGGATCATGAGAGAGGGAAGGGAAGAGAAGGAGGAGAAAAAAAAAAAAAAAAAGAGAAAAAAAAAGGGGAAATAAGAAAATAAATGGGGAGGGGGGAAAGAAGGGGAGGAATACTTCAAGGAGCTCATACCATCTCGGTTCTCTGGTACCCAATGTGACCAGAGCTTTCTCTTAAAATTAATTTTGTCACACATTAATCATTTACATTTCTGATAATAGATAAACAATTTATTAATCTGCAGGGAACTTCTTGGCGTAGAACCTTCCTGCCTCTACAGCTGAATCAAAAAAATATATCTGATTATCTGAATATATTTTGAGTCTAGCTGGGTGTAAGATGGTTGCTCGTGTTCCCTTTTGAATAAATTTTGTACATATTGGGGATATTTCCCTCCTCTTTGTGACTGTCTCTAATGCATAATCTTGAAACAAGAGAATTTTATTATCCCCTGGAAATATAGGTTGATGCTTTCGGAATGCTTGCATGAATGTAACCTTGTCCTGATAATTAAGAAATTTAGCAATAATTGGCCTAGGTTTTTTGGTAGGGGAAAAAGTGCCTATCCTATGCGCTCTTTCTATAGAGGTTTTAGGGAACTCTTCATTAATCTTTAAAAGCTGGGGAATTGTGAGTGTAAGCAATTTGAGTAAGTCATCATACTGTTTCTCCTCAGGGACCCCAATTATTCTTAAATTATTTCTACGTGTACGGTTCTCGAGATCTTCAATTTTGTTCTGTAGTTTGGATATGATATTAGAGGAGGTTTCAGACCTGATATTATTCTCTATTATGGCATCTTCAAGATCGGACACCCTTTGCTCTACCTTTGTGAGCCTGCTAGCAAATTGCTTCACTTCTAATGCTAGTTGCGCAATATCTACTTTAATCTAATTTTTCAGGATTTCAAATTTAGGTGTGAGAGCTTCAGTTATTTTGAAAACTAATGTTTGAGTATCCATAGGTTCTGCCAATATTTGAGTGTTAATGCTAGGTAGTTGTGCTTCAGTAGGGGGATCAAGGATGCTTTTATTTCGCCTATCTCTCTGCCTAGCCGCCATAGTGGATGGTGGTGTTTTAGTGTGTGGATGTAAAAATGTATCCATATGTTTATGGCCATACAATTTGTGATCTGTGGAAAAGTGAATTAGTGCAGTGAGAAAGAAGTGAAAGGGAATGAATTCTTGAGTTAGTTAAGTTGTTACCGTATAGGAGTTAACCTCCATGTATATCGTGATAAGAAAAGGTGACAGGTGAGGAGGTGAAGTGATCGTGAGGTATCTTAAATCAGGTGGGGGGAGTGAGTTTTGTGGGGGTAGGCAGAGGAAGGAGTTAACAAAATCAATTTATTATATTTAGTTTAGACACAATAAGGTAGTGCAAGGGTTTTCTGAGTCATCTTTATCTAATTATATCAAGTGAGTAAAATTGCTCAATGAAAAACTATTGGATGGAAAGAGACTCCAGCTAATTCTACTACTTAATATTTACTGTGTGATTGTGTATTTCTAAGTAAATATACAGTATATACTCGGATCACAAGGGTGACTATTTATATCCCTTTATGTTTGATATTTTATATCCTTGAGTTTATCTAAGATACTTTAAAGGAGAAGAAAAAAAAGTAAAATAAAAATGCTTGTTTACAATAGTAACAAAGTATGCTATTTCCCAGCAGCTTATAGATTAATTTGAGGTATGTTTTAAGAACAGTAAATATCTATAGACCGCTCTAAATATTAGCACTAATAAACTCTAATTGTTGCATACCAATTTCAAAAAAAATAAAAAATAAAATCAAAACGTAAAATAAAGCACATAGAAATTGATTAAATTGCATTTGCAAGAACAAACAAATAACAATGTTTCAAAGCAAGCAATAACTCTTTGTTATTTTATATTATTAAACCTTTAAACTAAATCCTAAATTGCCGGTTATAGATGTGGTCATATCATAGTATTATAATGAGAGTAAAAGAACTTTGTTTTTTATTTTTTGAAGAGTTCAGATAATAAAGTTCTTGTTCCTCACTGTTCCTTTCATTACCCCACGTTTTCTTGTTATCCAGAATTAAAGTCTATTTCTTTTCTATGTTTGGAGTAATAAAAAGTCCGGATAGATTTTGTGATGATAGTATTCAATTAACTCATGTTAAAGTAATGTCAAAATTTTAGGTTTCTATAGCCCAATTTACCCTAGATGATACCCTAAAGAAAAGATAAAAAACTATGCTCATAGGTCAGATATATATGAGATGAATAATTTTTTTACTTTACCAACTGCCGACAGTTATGCCCAAGAGAGCTAGCCCCCCCTCACGCAGCACCGGTGGGAGGGGGAGCACGGAACAAACAGGTAGAGTCGAGCGTCCTGAAGTAAGTTGCGCAGGAAAGTAGGCTGAACAAACAATACAACCAGGTGAGCCGCCTCCTTGACTGGCAAAGCAGCGCAACAAGAAAACGATCCGTGCCCCTCTCGCAGCACCGGTGGGAGGGGAACAACCGGATCAGTAGAAGGTTGCGCTACCAGCGCTGTCACCTCTTCTCTTCACCAAGACAGCCTCATCTCTCTTGACAATGAGCAATATCCAGCAGGTGAAATCTTAACCGGCAGGCATCTCCCCTTCTGGGGCACTTGACACGGTGCAGGTCGCAGAACAATCTGTGTCAAGAGTCGGTAAGGTCCAATCAAAGGCGCTCTCCTCTCCTCCTCTCAGTCAGCAGCAAGTCCCGCGGCGTCCAGGAACGCTATAGACTTCCTCTTAGAGCTTGCTTTACAAAAGGTATGTAAAGTGGTTGATAAATAAATCTTGTACACTCAGCAGGAAAAAAGTCTATTGCTTTTTCTCTTTACATGTAGATTCCAGACAAAATATGCAATATTGTACAAGTGTCCATATAGATATTTTATTCCAGGTCGTGTCTTTATGGTTGCTGTTGTGTGCAGCTTTAGTGCATTGTATCGGCACATATATGAGTTCCAGTAGCGGTATGTTATGGGCTATACAAGCCGCCCTCGGTCAAGGGTTGAGGCGCAGAGTTCCCGCCAGCAAGCTTGTAGGTAGGTAAATCAGAGCAGGTGTCTCACCTGACCTCACACCTGTGCTCCTCCTCCGGAACTCCCCAGAGCATTAAATTTTAAGCAACTTTCTAATTTACTCCTATTATCAAAATTTCTTTATTCTCCTGGTATCTTTATTTGAAATGCAAGAATGTAAGTTTAGATGCCGGCCCATTTTTGGTGAACAACCTGGATTGTCCTTGCTGACTGGTGGATAAATTCATCCACCAATAAAAACATGCTGTCCAGAGTTCTGAACCAAAAAAAGCTCAGATGCCTTCTTTTTCAAATAAAGATAGCAAGAGAATGAAAAAAAATGATAATCGGAGTAAATTAGAAAGTTGCTTAAAATTGCATGCTCTATCTGAATCACAAAAGAAAGAAACAATTGGGTTCAGTGTCCCTTTAAGCTTTAGCATGCAAGGGATTTGATACGCTGTGTAGACCAAAAAGATTAGAATTAGTTCAACAAACATTTTTATTTTCTTAAAGGGATATGAAACCCAATTTTTTTTTCGGACAGTGCAGTCCATTTTAAAAAAAAGTTTCACTTTGTTCCAATGATATTCTGTGTTGAAGAGATACTTAGGCAGACATCTACCTTACAGGAAAAAGCACTGCTATCTAGTGCTCTTGCAAATGGATAACACTCTTGTAAAACTGCTGCCATATAATGCTCCAGAAATGGGCAGGCTCCTGAGCTTATGTCCCTGCTCTTCAACAAAAGATACCATGAAAGTGAAGAAAAAAATGATAATAGAATAAATAAGAATATTGTTTAAAATCACATACTATATCTGAAGGATCAAAAAGAAACAAAATTGGGTTTCATGTCCCTTTAAGTAATAAATCAACAAGTATTAGCAGTTAGCACAGGCTTACAAAGACCATATTGCAGATACAATCCAGTAGACTTTTTGTATTACAAATTTTAGGACTACAGGTCTTAATTAATTAATGTACCAAATCCATCACAATGTCATCAGTAGTTCAGCAGAATATAATGCGCAGGTGGCTACTTTTGCTATCCCAAAGAGGCCTAAATGTTAATGTCTTTAATGTCTACAGTCAGAGGTTGATGAGTGCCTCTTGTCATAAACAGATTGCTCCCTTGGGTAAAGAAAGGAGGTAAAGTAAATACGGGAAATGAAGATTTTGGCATTTGGTAAAAGTTACGTTTACAGAGATCTTTGTTTTTGGTCCATTGAAACTGTTCACGGTGTGCTTCAAATTCACATATATCTTCTTCAGCACTAGTCAAGCACACAGTTACAATTACTGGAAAAATAAATATAAAAAAACACAGCAACAACAGCTTTAAACTCATGAGACTTAAGCTATAAGCACTGATCATCTCTGCAGCAGGTTTAAAGATGAGAATCAATCTTACAGCATTGCAGAATCTTGTGTTAGCCGTTTAACGTAGATATTAGTGGAAGGTGCAATTGAGAGAAGACAAGTTGTCCATAACTAGTTATCTAATTTTTGGCAAATAATTGTAAATGGCAACATAACAATAGTATATGCTAATGAGATCCACTGCTTAACAGGACAGTAAAGTCAAAATTCAACTTTTAAGTTTCAGGATACATTAGTGAGCAACTTTCCAATTCACTCCTATAATCAAATTTGTTTTGTACTTTTGGTATCTTTTGTTGAAAAGCATACATATGTAGGTAGGGTTGCCACCTCGGCCATGTTTTCCTGGACACTTATGAGTTATACATGCTGCAGGGTGTGCAGGGAGGAACATGAATAGTGCTGTTCAGAGTCACTATTTATGTGCTGTCCAGGGGTGCAATTCATGTTCCCTCTGCACACCCTGCAGCATGTGTAACTCATAAGTGTCCTGAAAAACATGGCTGAGGTGGCAACCCTATATGTAGGCGAGGGAGCAGCAATGCACGAGTGGAAGCTAGCTGCTGATAAGTGACTGCACATATATGCCTTTTGTCACTGGCTCACCAGATGTGTTTGCTGCTCCTAGGTTTACTCTTCCACAAAGGACACCAAAAGGACAAAACAGATTAGATAATCTGTCTGAATCATGAAAGTTTCATTTTGACTTTGCTATTCCTTTAAAGGGACACTGTATTCAGTTTGTTTCTGTCATCAATATGAAACAGCAGCATCTAAACATAATGATTTTTGTTTTGTCTGAAACATTGTAAAGTAAAAGCTGTTTAACCTTAAATTGCAGCCAATACAGCAGTATCAGCTGTGTGTTTCATACTAAGGTTCACTGTCTAATAGCTGTTTATACTCTGTAGTTGAGCATTAGTAGGAATTACCTAAAAGCCAATAAGCATAAGTATGAACTACACAACTTATACTGGTAAATTATATTTAAATAGTTTTACATTCATTTGCTCATGTGTTTAAATGCATTTTAGTGTGCTGAGAGAGCAAGTTTAGCACAATGTCTTTTAATTTTACACTACTTAAGTGGTACACTGTTAAATCATCTTGTCTGGGTATTAAATTATCACCAAATGACCAAACAATTATGCAAAAATGGTACTTACACAGATCAGCTAGAGTATAACAGTTGACTGTTACCCCAGCTCATTCTAGCAATAACATCTTATGACAGCCAGAAAAGATTTGATTCATGCTATGTCAATAACATTTGTATGCTTTCTATTCCCTTAACCTCTCCACAGCTATTTCCTGTAAACTTGTATCTGCAAAATCTGTCCTGCAGATCATAAATAAACCTCACAAGGAATGCACAGGAAATATAAGGGTAACTGCATATGTGCTGGCATGACACTGTTAGTTAACACAGGATTTTTATCAAATGTTGAAACAATTTCACTGGACATATAAAAATAAATGAACTGACAAAATCATAACTTAAGTGGCACAAATGTGATGCACTGAATAAAAAATAAAATGAAAAAAGATGTGATATGTAATGATGCATTAAAGCAAAACCCTTTACTTAATGGGGATGATTTACCCCATGTAAATTAATCGCTCTTGTGCAGTAACTATGAATACATTAAATTAGACTAATCACTCCCCATCGTCAGGTTGAATCAATTAATTTCCAATTAATGAAAAAGTTAGTAGCTAAAAGAAGGTGGAGCTAATGTTTATTTTGGTCAGTGTTGAACCCTTGTACAAAAAAAAAAATCTATTGTGAATTTCCAGGACTAGCAATTATACTGAGATTCCTTTTCACATGAAAAATACATAATTTATGCTTACCTGATAAATGTATTTATTTCCGGATATGGTGAGTCCACGGAATCATCAATTACTAGTGGGAATATCACTCCTGGCCAGTAGGAGGAGGCAAAGAGCACTACAGCAAAGCTGCTATATATGTCACTTCCCTTACCCATAACCTCCAGTCATTCGGCCGAAGGTAAAATGGAAAAAGAAGATAACACAAAAGTGTAGAGGTGCCTGAGGTTTTAGAAAAAATAACTGTCTTAAATAAAGGGTGGGCAGTGAACTCACCATATCCGGAAATAAATACATTTATCAGGTAAGCATAAATTATGTTTTCTTTCCTAAGATATGGTGAGTCCACGGAATCATCAATTACTAGTGGGAATCAATACCCAAGCTAGAGGTCACAGATGATAAGGGAGGGACAAGACAAATAGACCTAAACAGAAGGCACCACCGCTTGAAGAACCGTTCTCCCAAAAGAAGCCTCAGCTGAGACTAAAGTATCAAATTTATAATACCTTGAAAAAGTATGCAAAGAGGGCCAAGTTGCACCCTTGCAAATCTGTTCCACAGAAGCTTAATTTTTAAATGCCCAGGAAGAAGAAACAGCCCTTGTGGAATGAGTAGTGATTCTCTCAGGAGGTTGCTGTCCAGCAGTCTCATAGGCCAAACGAATAATACTCCTTAGCCAAAGAGAAAGAGAAGTAACCGTGGCTTTCTGACCCTTGCGCTTCACAGAAAAACAAACAAATCAGAAGACTGACAAAAGTCCTTAGTCACCTGAAGATAGAACTTCAACGCACGCACAACATCTAGGTTGTGCAAAAAATGCTCCTTAGGAGAAGAAGGATTAGGACAGAAAGAAGGAACTACAATCTCCTGATTAATATTCTTGTTTGAAACAAACTTAAACCTAGATTTGGAGTTTGGCGTTAGCCGTGAAAACCAGCGTTAGAGGCTCCTAACGCTGGTTTTAGGCTACCGCCGGTATTTGGAGTCACTCAAAATAGGGTCTAACGCTCACTTTTCAGCCGCGACTTTTCCATACCGCAGATCCCCTTACGTAAATTGCGTATCCTATCTTTTCAATGGGATCTTTCTAACTCCGGTATTTAGAGTCGTTTCTGAAGTGAGCGTTAGACATCTAACGACAAAACTCCAGCCGCAGGAAAAAAGTCAGTAGTTAAGAGCTTTCTGGGCTAACGCCGGTTTATAAAGCACTTAACTACTGTGCTCTAAAGTACACTAACACCCATAAACTACCTATGCACCCCTAAACCGAGGTCCCCCCACATCGCCGACACTCGAATTATTTTTTTTAACCCCTAATCTGCCGACCGCCACCTACGTTATCCTTATGTACCCCTAATCTGCTGCCCCTAACACCGCAGACCCCTGTATTATATTTATTAACCCCTAACCTGCCCCCCACAATGTCGCCTCCACCTACCTACACTTATTAACCCCTAATCTGCCGACCGCAAAGCGCCGCCACCTACGTTATCCTTATGTACCCCTAATCTGCTGCCCCTAACACCGCCGACCCCTATATTATATTTATTAACCCCTAATCTGCCCCCCACAACGTCGCCTCCACCTACCTACAATAATTAACCCCTAATCTGCCGACCGCAAAGCGCCGCCACCTACGTTATCCTTATGTACCCCTAATCTGCTGCCCCTAACACCGCCGACCCCTATATTATATTTATTAACCCCTAATCTGCCCCCCACAACGTCGCCTCCACCTGCCTACACTTATTAACCCCTAATCTGCCGACCGGAGCTCACCGCTATTCTAATAAATGTATTAACCCCTAAAGCTAAGTCTAACCCTAACACTAACACCCCTCTAAGTTAAATATAATTTACATCTAATGAAATTAATTAACTCTTATTAAATAAATTATTCCTATTTAAAGATAAATACTTACCTGTAAAATAAATCCTAATATAGCTACAATATAAATTATAATTATATTATAGCTATTTTAGGATTTATATTTATTTTACAGGTAACTTTGTATTTATTTTAACCAGGTACAATAGCTATTAAATAGTTAAGAACTATTTAATAGCTAAAATAGTTAAAATAATTACAAATTTACCTGTAAAATAAATCCTAACCTAAGTTACAATTAAACCTAACACTACACTATCAATAAATTAATTAAATAAACTACCTACAATTACCTACAATTAACCTAACACTACACTATCAATAAATTAATTAAATACAATTCCTACAAATAAATACAATTAAATAAACTAGCTAAAGTACAAAAAATAAAAAAGAACTAAGTTACAAAAAATAAAAAAATATTTACAAACATAAGATAAATATTACAACAATTTTAAACTAATTACACCTACTCTAAGCCCCCTAATAAAACAACAAAGCCCCCCAAAATAAAAAATGCCCTACCCTATTCTAAATTACTAAAGTTAAAAGCTCTTTTACCTTACCAGCCCTGAACAGGGCCCTTTGCGGGGCATGCCCCAAGAAGTTCAGCTCTTTTGCCTGTAAAAAAAAACATACAATATCCCCCCCCCCAACATTACAACCCACCACCCACATACCCCTAATCTAACCCAAACCCCCCTTAAATAAACCTAACACTAAGCCCCTGAAGATCATCCTACCTTGTCTTCACCTCACCAGGTATCACCGATCCGTCCTGGCTCCAAAATCTTCATCCAACCCAAGCGGGGGTTGGCGATCCATCATCCGGTGGCTGAAGAGGTCCAGAAGAGGCTCCAAAGTCTTCATCCTATCCGGGAAGAAGAGGCGATCCGGACCGGCAACCATCTTGATCCAAGCGGCATCTTCTATCTTCATCCGATGACGACCGGCTCCATCCTGAAGACCTCCACCGCGGACCCATCTTCTTCCGGCGACGTCCAACTGAAGAATGACGGTTCCTTTAAGGGACGTCATACAAGATGGCGTCCCTCGAATTCCGATTGGCTGATAGGATTCTATCAGCCAATCGGAATTAAGGTAGGAATATTCTGATTGGCTGATGGAATCAGCCAATCAGAATCAAGTTCAATCCAATTGGCTGATCCAATCAGCCAATCAGATTGAGCTCGCATTCTATTGGCTGTTCCGATCAGCCAATAGAATGCGAGCTCAATCTGATTGGCTGATTGGATCAGCCAATCGCATTGAACTTGATTCTGATTGGCTGATTCCATCAGCCAATCAGAATATTCCTACCTTAATTCCGATTGGCTGATAGAATCCTATCAGCCAATCGGAATTTGAGGGACGCAATCTTGGATGACGTCCCTTAAAGGAACAATCATTCTTCAGTTGGACGTCGCCGGAAGAAGATGGGTTCGCGGTGGAGGTCTTCAGGATGGAGCCGGTCGTCATCGGATGAAGATAGAAGATGCCGCTTGGATCAAGATGCTTGCCGGTCCGGATCGCCTCTTCTTCCCGGATAGGATGAAGACTTTGGAGCCTCTTCTGGACCTCTTCAGCCACCGGATGATGGATCGCCAACCCCCGCTTGGGTTGTATGAAGATTTTGGAGCCAGGACGGATCGGTGATACCTGGTGAGGTGAAGACAAGGTAGGATGATCTTCAGGGGCTTAGTGTTAGGTTTATTTAAGGGGGGTTTGGGTTAGATTAGGGGTATGTGGGTGGTGGGTTGTAATGTTCGGGGGGGGGGTATTGTATGTTTTTTTTTACAGGCAAAAGAGCTGAACTTCTTGGGGCATGCCCCGCAAAGGGCCCTGTTCAGGGCTGGTAAGGTAAAAGAGCTTTTAACTTTAGTAATTTAGAATAGGGTAGGGCATTTTTTATTTTGGGGGGCTTTGTTGTTTTATTAGGGGGCTTAGAGTAGGTGTAATTAGTTTAAAATGGTTGTAATATTTTTCTTATGTTTGTAGATATTTTTTTATTTTTTGTAACTTAGTTCTTTTTTATTTTTTGTACTTTAGTTAGTTTATTTCATTGTAGTTATTTGTAGATATTGTATTTAATTAATGTATTGATAGTGTAGTGTTAGGTTTAATTGTAGGTAATTGTAGATATTGTATTTAATTAATTTAATGATAGTATAGTGTTAGGTTTAATTGTAACTTAGGTTAGGATTTATTTTACAGGTAATTTTGTAATTATTTTAACTAGGTAACTATTAAATAGTTCTTAACTATTTAATAGCTATTGTACCTGGTTAAAATAATTACAAAGTTGCCTGTAAAATAAATATTAATCCTAAAATAGCTACAATGTAATTATAATTTATATTGTAGCTATATTAGGATTTATTTTACAGGTAAGTATTTATCTTTAAATACAAATAATTTATTTAATAAGAGTTAATTAATTTCGTTAGATTAAAATTATATTTAATTTAGGGGGGTGTTAGTGTTAGGGTTAGACTTAGCTTTAGGGGTTAATACATTTATTAGAATAGCGGTGAGCTCCGGTCGGCAGATTAGGGGTTAATAATTGAAGTTAGGTGTCGGCGATGTTAGGGAGGGCAGATTAGGGGTTAATACTATTTATTATAGGGTTAGTGAGGCGGATTAGGGGTTAATAACTTTATTATAGTAGCGTTCAGGTCCGGTCGGCAGATTAGGGGTTAATAAGTGTAGGCAGGTGGAGGCGACGTTGTGGGGGGCAGATTAGGGGTTAATAAATATAATATAGGGGTCGGCGATGTTAGGGCAGCAGATTAGGGGTACATAGGGATAATGTAAGTAGCGGCGGTGTACGGAGCGGCAGATTAGGGGTTAATAATAATATACAGGGGTCAGCGATAGCGGGGGTGGCAGATTAGGGGTTAATAAGTGTAAGGTTAGGGGTGTTTAGACTCGGGGTACATGTTAGAGTGTTAGGTGCAGACGTAGGAAGGGTTACCGCATAGCAAACAATGGGGCTGCGTTAGGAGCTGAACGCGGCTTTTTTGCAGGTGTTTTTTTCAGCTTAAACAGCCCCATTGTTTCCTATGGGAGAATCGTGCACGAGCACGTTTTTGAGGCTGGCCGCTTGCGTAAGCAACTCTGGTATCGAGAGTTGAAGCTGCGTTAAAAATGCTCTACGCTCCTTTTTTGGAGCCTAACGCAGCCTTTATGTGGACTCTCAATACCAGAGTTATTTTTATGGTGCGGCCAGAAAAAAGCCGGCGTTAGTTTTTCGGGTCGTTACCGACAAAACTCCAAATCTAGCCTTTAGGTAGGAAACCTAATTTAGTAAGTAGAACCACCTTATCAGAATGAAAAATAAGATAAGGAGAATCAAACTGCAGAGCTGAGAGTTCCGAAACTCTCTGAGCAGAAGAAATAGCAACAAGAAACAATGAAGAAAAGGACCCTGAAGTAGAAGGTCCTTCCTCAGAGGGAGTCTCCACGGAGGTAGAGACAACATATCCACTAGATCTGCATACCAGATCCTGCGAGGCCACGCCGGCACTATGATAATCCCTGACACCCTCTCCTGCTTGATTCGAGCAATGACTCTTGGCAGTAGAGCGAACGGAGGAAATATGTATGCTAGACTGAAATTCCAAGGGACCGCAAGAGCATCTATCTAGAAAGCCTGTGGATCCCTTTACCTCGAGCCATACCTCAGAAGCTTGGCATTCTGCCGAGAAGCCATGAGATCCAGATCTGGCTGCCCCCAATTGAGGATTAAACTGGAAAATACTTCCGGATGGAGTTCCCACTCCCCTGGATGAAAGGTCTGTCAGCTAAGAAAATCCGCCTCCCAATTGTCCACTCCTGGGATGTCTATCGTAGAAAGACAACAGTTGTGAGACTCCGCCCACTGGATTATCCGGGCCACCTCTTTCATGGCCAAGAAACTCAGAGTTCCCCCTGGTGGTTGATGTACACCACCGATGTTAAGTTGTCCGACTGGAACCTGATAAACAGGGCTAAAGCTAACTGAGGCCAGGCCAGTAGAGCATTAAATATTGATATCAGTTCTAGAATGTTTATAGGGAGAACTGACTCCTCCCGAGTCTTCAATGACCCCCAAAATGCTCGACAAACTAGAAGGCTGGCATCCGTGTTCACGATCACCCAGGAAGGTATGCGAAAGCAAGTTCCCTGGGAGAGGTATTCCTGAGACAACCGGTTCAGAAGAGAGTCCCTTGTCGCCTGATCCAGAACTATTTGCGAAGACAGATCCGCATAGTCCCCATTCCATTGCCTTAACCTGCAAAACTGCAGAGCTCTGAGATGGAACCGAGCAAACGGAATTATGTCCATGGAAGCTACCATCAGACCAATTACCTCCATACATAGAGCCACTGATGGCCGAGGAGAGGATTGAAGGACAAGACAAGAGTCAAAGATCTTTGTTTTTCTGACCCCTGTCAGAAATATCTTCATTAAGAGGGAGTTTATTATGGTCCCTAAAAACACTACTCTTGTGGCTAGAATCATAGAATTCTTTTCCAGATTTACCTTCCAACCGTGGGAGCGAAGAAAAGACAACAAGATCTCTTTATGAGAGTTTGCTTGTTGAAAAGATGGCGCCTGAACCAGAATGTCGTCCAGATAAGGCGCAACGGCAATGCCACAAAACCGTATCATTGCCAAAAGAGCTCACAGGACCTTTGAGAAAATTCTGGGAGCTGTGGCAAGGCCGAAAGGAAGAGACACAAACTGGAAATGATTGTCTAAGAAAGCAAACCTTAGAAACTTGTGATGATCCCGGTGAATGGGAACATGAAGGTACGCATCCTTTAAGTCTATGGTTGTCATAAACTGACCCTCTTGAACCAAAGGAAGAATGGAACGTATAGTCTCTATCTTGAAGGACGGTACTCTAAAGGAACTAGTTTAAACACTTTAGGTCTAAAATAGGTCTGAAAGTCCCCTTTTTGTTGGGAACCACAAACATATTTGAATAAAATCCCAGACCTTGTTCCTGCGGAGTAACTGGAAATATAACTCCTAGGGCAAAAAGATCCTTAATACAATGTAAGAACGCCTCTGTCTTTATCTGGTCTACAGATAATCTTGAGACAAGAAACCTGCCTCTGAGAGGAAAAGTCTTGAATTCTATCTTGTACTCCTGAGATACAATTTCCACGGCCCACAGGTCTGGGACATCTCATATCCAAGCCTGAGCAAATTGAGAAAGCCTGCCCCCTACTAGACCCGTTCCTGGATCGGGGGCTGACCCTTCATGCTGACTTGGAGTCAGCCACAGGCTTCTTAGACTGTTTCCCCTTGTTCCAAGACTGACCAGACTTCCAGGAAGACTTGGATAGTTCCTGCTTGGAAGAGGAAGCGGAGGGTTTACCTCTAAAGTTACAAAAGGAACGGAAATTACTCTGACGTCCTTTCTGCTTATTCTTTCTATCTTGAGGAAGAAAAGATCCCTTTCCTCCTGTGATATCTGAAATAATTTCAGCCAAACCAGGTCCAAACAAGGTCTTACCCTTGTAGGGAATAGCTAATAACTTAGACTTAGAAGAAACATCCGCAGACCAGGATTTTTACCAAAGGGCTCTGCGAGCAAGAACCGCAAAACCACACATTTTTGCTCTCAGTTTAATGACCTGTAAGGAAGCATCCGTAATAAAGGAATTGGCTAACTTAAGAACCTTAATCCTGTCCTGGATCTCCTCAAGAGGAGTATCTGTCTGAATAGAATCAGACAAAACATCAAACCAGTAAGCTGCAGTGCTGGTAACAGTAGCAATACACACCGCAGGCTGCCATTGAAGACCTTGGTGAACATACATTTACTTTAATAATACCAAATAGAAAAAACAGCAGCACTTAAAGAGGAATCAGAGGGCTAATATAAAAAATATTCCATCTTTATTAGACATCCATTTAAAAGCGGTACAAGGCTAGCAAACGCCCTGACTAGTTTCGTGCTCCATTGAGCACTTAATCATAGGGTAAGTTTGCTAGGTGCACACTCCCTATTTAAAGGGAAAGAGCACCTGTTAATAAATCAATTCATCAATAAAAAAACAATACAATGGTATCTAAAATGTATACAACAAAATTGTTATTTCTTGAATACAAATGCTATGACACTGGAAAACAAGAACAATAATAAATGAAAACATCAATAGTATAATGAAACAAAAACCTATTCAGAATTTATGTGGAATATGGTAAATATGTTATATATATTATTTGTATTATTTGTGGGAAGAAGCTTCTGAAATACCATCATCAGTTATGCCAATGACATAAAAAACATCAAAACTGGTGTAAAACCAGAGAATATATATACCATATCCCCCATATATAAATGTACCCCACACTCACTCAGAAAACAAGTGTTACAAAAATGAAATAAAGTAATCATTGGTTGAAGAGTATATAATAAATAACCTATAATAATTCATTACTTCATTAACACAAAGAACTAAAAAGACCAAGAATGGACCAAAAGATTAGACAATTTAAGGAACTAAAATATAAAATATAAATACTAAAGTGTCCCTTATATTACACAACAAAATAGCTCATATCCCATTCACGGTTCAAACCCAGGGGGGCGACAGTCCTCAATTTATATATCCAATACAGTTCTTGTTTAAGTAATAACTTACATCTGTCACCTCCCCTGGGGGGAAACATTATGAGATCAATGACCTGGCCCTTCATATCAAAAACATTAGTCACATGAGTCAAATTGAAATGCCTAGCCACTGCAGATTCTTTGACATACATTCTAGTGTCCCTTATGTGCTCCCTAATCCTAGATCTCAATTCTCTTGTTGTTTGACATGTATATTGCAATAAGCAAAATTTGCACTCTAGGAGATATACTACAAACGTAGTCCTACAGTTGGCATAACATTTATGTAAAAATTCTTCACCCGTTACAGTGCTTCTAAAACCATTCCCCACGTGTAAGAAGCCACAGGTAACACATGAACCATGACCACACCTATAGGTCCCTTTCTTTTTAATCCAATTGCTTCTATCAGTATAATCAGAACAAAATAAACTAGGTGATAATCTAGAGGACAGTGTGGAAGGTCTTTTGGGCACAAATTTGCAAGTACCAATATGGGGTCTAAGTGTAGCATCCTCCTCAAGTAAATGAAGATTCCTCTTCATAATAGAACATACTTGGTAAAATTGGCTTGAATATTCTGTCGAAAAGACCACTGTTTCCTGGGTTATTGGATTTTTTCTCCTTGACCCCTGAATTAGCTCACATTCAGACATTCTTTATTTCATTATAAGTTTGATTAAGTAAATGCTCATCATAACCTCTCATTTTAAGGCGTTTGATTAATGCTTTAGCTTGTTGTTCAAATAATTCACTAGAGTTGGTATTTCTACGTAAGCGCATAAACTGACCCCTGGGAATTGATCACACTAAATGTGGCGGATGACATGACTTAGCATGTAGAATAGTATTCCCAGCTGTCGGCTTATTAAATGTATCACTTATAACAACACCATTGTCAACCTCTCCTTTCAAAGTAAGATCAAGAAAGTTAGCTATTATTCCATAGGTCTCACCTACAAACTTGAGATTAAATTCATTTTGACTAAGATAAGCAAGAAAACCAATATGATCAAATGGCTCCCTGACAACAAAGATCAAGTCATCTATGAAACGTATATAAAACACAATCTGTTCCATAAAGGGATTCTGTTCAGTATACAAGTACAAGTTCTCCCACCATCCCACATACAGATTTGCGAATGAGGGAGCAAATTTTGCCTCCATCGCCGTCCCGCAAATCTTTATGTAGAACTCCTTGTCAAACATGAAAAAATTATGTTTTAACAAAAATTCAATAATTTCACATAAAATCAACTTTCTCTCCTCCAAGAACCTGGTGTGCATATCAAAGAAGTATCTCATAGCTTGAATACCAAAATGGTGGGGTATACTAGAGTATAATGCAGTGGCGTCCACCACTACCCATCTGTACTCCTGTTCCCACCTAAAATTATTCAGCAATTGTAAAAGGTGAGTGGAATCCCTTAGAGAACTTTTCAGACCCCTCACCAGGGGTTGCAAGATTGAATCAACCCACTCAGAGGTGGGTACAAACAATGACCCCATCCCGAGACAATAGGACGTCCCGGGGGTTGGGTCATATTTTTATGAGTTTTAGGTAAGTAATGAAATATTGGAATCTGAGGATTCTCTGGAACTAATGATCCAACCTGGTCCCTGGTGAGGAGTCCAACAGTAATAGCCTGCTCTAGTATTCTCTGCAATTTTGATTTGAACAAAAACGTGGGATTGGAACTAAGTTTTCTATAAGTATTACAATCACTAAGCTGTCTATTACTCTCCAAGACATAGTCATTCTTATTAAGAATGACTACATTCCCACCCATTTCTAATAACAATACTTTTGTTGTTCTCAAGTGTCATAAGAGCAGCTCTCTCTTTATGGGTCAGATTAAATGTTTTTTTCTTTTTACAGTGTTCTCTAAGGCTATATTCTCCCTTTCCACTCTCTTCTAATATAGGTTTAATGCTGAACCTCTAAATTGAATTGGATAGAAGCTAGAAGAATGTTTGGTAGGGATAGAAATATCTCCATCTTCCATACCAAAGTCACTTTCCATACTCCTGAGATTTTTTAATATAATGTTGTCTCTAAAGTCTAATTGTCGATCAGTACATATATTATTTACTTCACCACCTCCACCAGTACAAATAACTTCATCATGTATAATGTCTATGGGTAAACTACTATCCTGCACTGAAAAAAACCTCTTCAAAGTTAACTTCCTTATGAATTTGTTCACATCCAAGAATGTCTTGAATACAGAAAATGTATTAGTAGGTGCAAAACCAAGTCCCCTAGACAATAAAGAAATCTGTTCCGTGGTTAAAGTAATATCAGAAATATTGAGAACAGTTAGTCCTTCTTGTTCATCTGAATCTCCATTCATTCATTCCATTTACTTTAATAATGCCTCCAATTTCTTATCCATTGGATCCTTAAAAGAACAACTATCCTCTATGGGAATAGTGGTCCTCATAGCCAAAGTGGAAATAGCTCTTTCCACCTAAGAAGCCGTTTGCCATGACTCCTTAATAGAGTCAGATATAGGAAACATTTTCTTAAAAATAGGAGATGGAGAAAAAGGAATACCAGGTCTCTCCCACTCCCGTGCAATAATCTCAGAAGCACAGTCTGGAACAGGAAATACCTCCACCGCAGAGGGAACATCAAAATACTTGTTCAGCTTACTAGACTTCTTAGGGTTAACAACGATAGTAGTATCGGAGTCATCCAAGGTAGCCAAAACTTCCTTAAGTAACAAGCGGAGGTGTTCCAGCTTAAATCTGAAGGACACAACTTCAGCATCAGTAGAAGGAATTATACTGCCTGAATCCGAAAATTTCACCATCAGATGCACCCAAAGAATCTTCATCCTCAGACTTCTGAGGAAATACTTTGATTAGCCACCTCAGGATCAGAAACCTTACTTACTGTTTCTTGAAATTTCCTTTTGCGTTTTCCCTGCAGCATGGGAAAAGCAGACAGCGCCTCAGATACCGCAGAAGATAACTGGGCACCAATATCTTGCAAAGTAACTCCAGATGGAGCTTGAGAGGAAACGCAGGACACTGCATGTGCAGATGAATAGGACTGGGACGCTTGAGGAGAAAGCTGCTGAACATCTGAAACAGGAGGCTCCTGAACAGCATCCGCCTTAGTTAATGATGGCTCAGGATCAAAAAGTCTATTTCTATAAGCTAAAGTTCTTTCAATTACATGAAAAACAAAAAGATACTGGGGGTTCCACCTGGGCATCAAAACATAAGCCTTTTTTTTTTTTTTTTAGAGTTTAACAAAGGATATAATACAGAACCAAAAAACGTTCTTAAATGAAAGTTACCTTTAAATTTACCAAATCAAGAAAACATACCCCAGGCAACAATCTACACCTCAGAAGAAATACTGAGGTGCCCTACCTGTCCTGCATCCCGCAGCAAACTGAGGAAAAAAACGATCCAGTTTACAATCCGGATTTCCAGAGAAGCAAAAACAGCAAGAAGCCTTCTAAACAGCAGAGCCATCTGAAATATGCGCACCTCACTCTTACAGGAAGTGAAGAAAAGCACCAAAAAAACTCTGACATCACAGAATCAGAACCTCTCTAAAAGGAGTGGTCCTACAGCTGACAAAAAAGCAATTTTTAAAAAAAATTTTAAAACAACTTTCTTGAAAACAGGCTTAAAAACAAACAATAAACCCCCCCCAAAAAATGTACATAATCCATTACTAAAAACAGATCCTCACTGAGCCATCAATAAAATAAATAACTCCTCACACTAACAGTGCCTGCAAAAACTGCCATAAAAACCTGCACCCTGACAGGAATAATAAAAAACGTCCCCCTGCAGCGTTTCAGCTGAAAAAGTGCCAATTTTTTCTCTGCTACAAAGAAAAATAAAATATTAAACTTGCCTTAATATTTATCTGTCCGGCAATAGGACAGCTCACCTGGTTTGGGAGGATGCCATCCCTCCCATGGACCTGTGGAAATTAGAAAGACTGAGTAAACTTACTTAGGCTATCGAAATAGGGCAGCAAAATGTTTTGGGAAAACACAGTGAGGATTGTACCCCACAAGTTCCCAATTGCTTAAAAGCCACCACTGCCCTACTGAAGAGACTGACATGGGCTAAGGCTAGACCCTTTAGAAAGATCAGAGCAAACCTACTGCTTTAAAATAAAAAAATCTTGATTGTAGATCAGACACCAAAACTTCACCTCCTCCTTGCACCGCAGGCAAAGAGAATGACTGGAGGTTATGGGTAAGGGAAGTGGCATATATAGCAGCTTTGCTATAGTGCTCTTTGCCTCCTCCTGCTGGCCAGGAGTGATATTCCCACTAGTAATTGATGTTTCAATGGACACACCATATCTTAGGAAAGAAATGCAAAATTTACTTAATGGAATAGTCTAGTCAAAATTAAACTTTTATGATTCAGATAGAGCAGGCAATTTTAAGCAACTTTTATTTTACTCCTATTAAAAATATTTCTATGTTCTCTTTCTATCTTTATTTGAACTTAAGGGATACTTAATTCAGAATTTAAATTGTTTATACATGTTCACTTATAAATAGTAGAAAGAAAAAAAAAAAAAACTTTGCAATCAGAGAGGCTAAGTGCATTCTGCGGATGCCAGAACACTGGTATTGCTATATTATATACCAGTGTTTCCCAACTCCAGACCTCAGCACACTTAAAGGGACATTATACATTAAATGTCATATAACTGCATGTAATAGACACTACTATAAAGAAAAATATGCACAGATACTGATATAACTTCCAGTATACAACCTTTTAAAAACTTACTTAGAAGCTCCCAGTTTAGCACTGTTAATGAGGATAGACTGGGATACCCAGTGAAACGGGGCTGGGAAAGCCGGAAGAGTAGACATTTCAAACATTCCCCCTTCCATGCATATTACACAAATAGCCAGCAGAGTCTGTAAATGCACGTGCAAATCTGATACTTTGGGGCTTGGTTAGGAGTCTGAAAATCAGCAAAATGTTATTAAAAAATAAGCAAAACTATACATTGTTACAAAAACAGTTCCAGATGGGCTATGTAAATGGATCATCTACAAAACATTTATGCAAAGAAAAATCTAATATACAATGTCCCTTTAACAGGCCATATATTCATTATATCTTAACTAGAGTACAGGTGAAATAATCAGCTAACCCATCACCTGATTATTTTACCTGTACTTTAGTTAAGTAGTAGTGAAAGAGCTCCTCATTTATATCTGCCCCAATTGCACACAGCCAGCAATAAAAAAACATAAAAACAACCCCCCCCCTCCCAGCATTCTGCATTCTTTTATTTAAACTTAACTTTAAAATATACATTAAAGAAAAGGCATGTTGCACCCTTAGATATTCATACTCCCTTGCTTTTAGGGCAACACTCACAGCTGTGTTGGTTAACAAGAACATGCCTCCAAAAATCTGCAAAAGATGTATGTGAGAGAGTGCTAAACATCTGCAAATGGATTCAGCAACTCTCAGGTAAACCTTCATAAACGGTGGAACTGGTGTCAGCAGTGGGATTCACCTCCACCCCCAATCTAATGGGTATTACTGGGGCTGATAGGGACACATAAAAGGATTACTATATTAACTTTTGATATACTGCAATATATCAGTTCATTTTCTATGTGTATATATATATATATATATATATATATATACTGTAAAGTCAAAAATAGAAATGTTAATAGTTTATTCTTATCAATAAAAAAATGCAAAGTAAGTGAACAAAGGAGAATCTAAATGGAATCAATATTTGGTGTGACTACCCTTTGACTTCAAAACAGCATCAATTCTTCTAGGTACACTTGCACACAGGTTTTTAAAGAACTCTGCATCTTGGAGATCTAACCATAGTAATTTTGTAGATTTAGGCCGCCTCAGTTGCTTCTGTCCCTTTATGTAATCCCAGACAGCCTTGATGATGTTGAGATCAGGGCTCAATGGGGGACTAGCATCACTTACAGTACTCTTTGTTCTTCACACTGAAGATAGTTCCTAATGACTTTGGCTGTATGTCAGGGGTTGTTGTATTGCTGCAGAATAAATTTGGAGCCAGTCAGAAACCTCACTGATGGTATTGCTCTCACTTTCTCTCATACTGGTCACTGGACGTTCAACATGGCACCTCATGGCAAAGTACCCTGAAACTAGGCTGCAGCACGGTTGGGTAAGACCATGCAGCGGTTTCACAGGACAGGTTCCACTCAGAACAGGCCTCACCATGGTCGACCAAAGAAGTTGAGTGCACATGCTCGGCGTCATATCCAGAGGTTCTCTTTGGGAAATAGACATATGAGTGCTGCCAGAGGTTGAAGGGGTGGGGGGTCAGCCTGTCAGTGCTCAGACCATACACCGCACACTGCATCAAATTGGTCTGCATGGCTGTCGTCCCAGAAAGAAGCCTCTTCTAAAGATGATGCACAAGATAGTCTGCAGTTTGCTGAAGACAAACCAACTAAGGACATGGATTACTGGAACCATGTCCTGTGGTCCGATGAGACCAAGATAAACTTATTTGGTTCAGATGGTCTAAAGCGTGTGTGGCAGCAACCAGGTGAGGAGTACAAAGACAAGTGTGTCTTGCCTACAATCAAGCATAATGGTGGGAGTGTCATGGTCTGGGCCTTCATGAGTGCTGCCGGCACTGGGGAGCTACAGTTCATTGAGGGAACCATGAATGCCAACATGTACTGTGGCATACTGAAGCAGAATCCCCTCCCTTCGGAGACTGGGCCACAGGGCAGTATTCCAACATAATAACGACCCCAAACACACCTCCAAGATGACCACTGCCTTGCTAAAGAAGCTAAGGGTAAAGGTGATGGACTGGCCAAGCATGTTTCCAGACTTAAACCCTATTGAGCATCTGTGGGGCATCCCCATACGGAAGGTGGGGGAGCACAAGGTCTAACATCCACCAGCTCCGTGATGTCATCATTGAGGAGTGGAAGAGGACTCTAGTGGCAACCTGTGAAGCTCTAGTGAACTCCATGCCCAAGAGGGTTGAGGCAGTGCTGGAAAATAATGGTGGCTACACAAAGTATTGGGCCCAATTTAGACATTTCCACTTAGGGGTGTACTCACTTTTGTTGCCAACGGTTTAGACATTAATGGCTGTGTGTTGAGTTATTTTGAGGGGACAGAAAATTTACACTGTTATACAGGCTGTACACTCACTACTTTACATTGTAGCAAAGTGTAATTTCTTCAGTGTTGTCAAATGAAAAGATATAATAAAATATTTACAAAAATGTGAGGGGTGTACTCACTTTTGTATATCAGAAAATGTCATCATGTAACAGTCCAGTTACTGCACATTATAAAATAATTTTTAAAATGGAGGTCTGCTACATTCATTTATAATAGATATATAGTAAGTATATAAAAATTACAAAGATTCAATATTCATTGCAATTTACTTAAACATTTCAACTATTTCCTATACTCTAAATAAAAAGTTGCATCAACTTTAATTTAGTTAAATGTAAAACAATAAAACAAAATTCTATATATTAAAGGCATTATTAAGGTTACAGGTGAGTGCATTCCTTTCCCTCCCGGCTAATACCACTCTAACCATGTAGTCCTCTTCTTATCACATTCTTCTTCACAACTTATTCTGAGCCCTATTCTCTCACTCATTACGTTTAGTCATCACTCCTTATCACCTCATTATTCATACAGCTCTTGCAGTTGGTGATGGTGGCTGTCATAGAAGTCCTACTCAGTCACATGATGTCATAACCCATCATCTTATAAAACTATGATTCATATAAATAATCACTTCAGCCTTCTGGTTAATGTCTGGGTAATCCAAGTCTCTCAGGAACTACATGGAATAGCTATGCAGTAAGCATATTCCTTTTATATAGGATTTTTTTGTGACCACATTGGTGAAAGCACAGAGAGCTTTTTAGTAAATTCAAGTAAACCTGTTTGATATAATTTGTCTTGTACAGATGATGACTGCCAAGTGTGCCCTTCTTCCTCTCTATCTCATCAGCATATATACTGCATAAACAGCCCAGGATTTTTCACAAAAGACCCAACTTTTAAAAAAATAAATAAATTTTTATTATTTTGTTAATAAGGTTAACCAATCAGAATGGATTAAAATGTCTAATTAAAGGGAAATCCTATATAACGTCTACGACACGTTGAAAAATTTAATTGAGATGGGACTGTTTACTAGATTGATGGAAGAGGCTGAAAAACTTTCATGATTCATATAGGGCATGCAATTTTACAGAAAATGAAAAGCTCAGAATTTCAGAATGGAATAATGAAAGTATACTGCAGAGTTTATATAGATATACGATTTATCATTTTATATTACCATCTCAAAGTGTTTGATGTGCCTTGAAAGGGACCCACATTTTTTCTTTTGTGATTCAGATACTTTCTAATTTACTCCTATTATCCAATTTTCCTCATTCTCTTGTTATCTTTATTTAAAAAGCAGGAATGTAAGTTTAGAAGCCGGCCCATTTTTGGTGAACAACCTGGGTTGTTCTTGCTGATTGGTGGATAAAATCACCCACCAACAAACAAGTGCTGTCCAGGGTACTGAATCAAAAAATGGCTGGCTCCTTAGCTTAGATGCCTTCTTTTTCAAATAAAGATATCAAGAGAACGAATAAAAATTGATAATAGGATTAAGTTAGAAAGTTGCTTAAAAACTGCATGCTCTATCTGAATCACGAAAAAAAAAAATTGGGTTCAGTGTCCCTTTAAGTCCATCTTTGCAAATATGTTGTGCTCTCAAGAGAAGGAATTTCAAACACAATGAGAAAAAGACAGATTATATAAATGGAATATTTATTGCAATCATATACACTCTGAATAGGATATAGGGTGTTATTTCTGGCAAAATACTATATGCAGATAATATAATACAGTACAGACATTCTTTTAAGTATATATAAATATGAAAGAAGAACTGATAGGCTCTCATTTTGCATGCACCACAGGAGAAGGATGGTATAGTATTTCTATAATACAAATGTGTAACTTGTAAGCTTTACTATTTCTTTTCAATTCTTTTATCTGTAAGGGGTACCACTGACTTCCTGAATAACTGTGCACAAACACTGACTGTTCAGAGTTTTCTATGAATATTAACAGAACAAATCTGTATAATGCTAGAAGTTTAGCATTTTACTGATATGGAAAAATTAGATGGTGTAGATTTATTGACAATGGGAATGACTCTCAAAATTATCCATCTCTCCAATTTACGGTGCGGAGCAAATTCACTAAAGCTTGAGCTGTCTCTACATTTTTTATTTTCTAAATATTTTATGATTATTTTATGTAGTTCACTATAATCTATAAGCTAAATGGGCAGCGTACACAGGATGCATGCATTTTACATATGGTCTCTACCTATTTTAAAATATGCTGCATAGGAAATATGTAGGAAATTGAGATTTGTTCTAGTGAAGATGGATCTCAGTTTTATGTCAATCTAGGCCACTAGGTTATCATGAAAAAACAAAACTCATTTTTTGGGAGGCTGCAATATCCCAGTAGGTGTATATAGCACCTGGAGGTGCAGCCTATGTGTGAGTATTTCATCTTCTATTAAATTAAATTTATCTCACAGCGCTTAACCAAAACAAATGACTTATGACTCCTTGAAATAGGGGTCCCTAGCAGCCCCCAATTTTTTACAGGTTAAAATACTAAACATATTTTAAGGGATAAACCTTGAAAATACCTGATCATCTCTTCAGTACTTTCCACAATACTCAAATTTTCACTCAGAGGATTACAATTAAGAGGGAATTACTTTCACAAGCCCACCACTGGGGCTTATTTACACATTTGGAGGCCTAGTTATCAAGCCGTCAACCTCAAATACACTGGAATTCCGCAGCGTATTTGTGGCAAGGCTGATTCGCCTTAGTTATCAAAGGCTAGAGACCGGCAAAAGTAGAATTTAGTGACGTAAGCTTCGATCCGCCGGACTCAGTCCGACACAGATCGATTCTTACGTCACTCCACACAAGTGCGGCACAATCTGACTACTTTTGCTAGTTATCAAAAAACTAGCAGGTACGCTTGGCACTTTTCCGGCCCAGCGAACCAATGGGAGTCTGACCATAGCGAAAGTTCATGTTCGCTGCTGCCAGACATCCCATTGATTCCTATGGGAGCTGTCTACACCTAACACCCTAACATGTACCCCGAGTCTAAACACCCCTAATCTGCCCCCCTACACCGCCGCAACTAAATAAATGTATTACCCCCTAAACCGCCGCTCCCGGAGCCCCCCGCAAGCTATAATAAATATGTTAACCCCTAAACCGCCGCTCCCCGACCCCGCCGCAACTATAATATATGTATTAACCCTTAAACCTAAGTCTAACCCTAACACCCCCCAACTTAAATATTAATTAAATACATCTAAATAATATTTCTATTATTAACTAAATTAATCCTATTTAAAACTAAAAACTTACTTATAAAATAAACCCTAATATAGCTACAATATAAATAATAATTATATTGTAGCTATTTTAGGATTTATTTTTATTTTACAGGCAAATTTCAATTTATTTTAACTAGGTACAATAGCTATTAAATAGTTATTAACTATTTAATAGCTTACCTAGCTAAAATAAAGAGAAATTTACCTGTAAAATAAATCCTAACCTAAGTTACAATTAAACCTAACACTACACTATCATTAAATAAATAATTCCTATTTAAAACTAAATACTTACCTATAAAATAAACCCTAAGATAGCTACAATGTAATTAATAATTACATTGTAGCTATTTTAGGATTTATATTTATTTTACAGGTAACTTGGTATTTATTTTAGCTAGTTAGAATAGTTATTAAATAGTTATTAACTATTTAATAACTACCTAGCTAAAAGAAATACATAATTACCTGTAAAATAAATCCTAACCTAAGTTACAATTAAACCTAACACCACACTATCATTAAATTAATTAAATAAATTAAATACAAATAACTAAAATTAAATACAATTACATAAACTAACTAAAGTACAAAAAATAAAAAAAGCTAAGTTACAAAAAATAAAAAAAATAAGTTACAAACATTTTAAAAATATTACAACAATTTTAAGCTAATTACACCTAATCTAAGCCCCCTAATAAAATAACAAACCCCCCAAAATAAAAAATTCCCTACCCTATTCTAAATTAAAAAAGTTTAAAGCTCTTTTACCTTACCAGCCCTTAAAAGGGCCTTTTGCGGGGCATGCCCCAAAGAATTCAGCTCTTTTGCCTGTAAAAGAAAAATACAACCCCCCCAACATTAAAACCCACCACCCACAAACCCCTAATCTAACCCAAACCCCCCTTAAATAAACCTAACACTACCCCCCTGAAGATCATCCTACCTTGAGTTGTCTTCAGCCAGCCGACCCACCGATGGAAAAGAAGAGGAGATCCGGAGCGGCAGAAGTCATCGTCCAAGGGGCGCTGAAGAAGTCTTCCATCCGATGAAGTCATCATCCAGGCGGCGCTGAAGAAGTCTTCCATCCGGGCAATGTCATCTTCCAAGCGGCACTGAAGAAATCTTCCATCCGGCGATGTCATCTTCCAAGCGGGGTCTTCAATCTTCTTTCTTCAGCATCCATCTTCATCCCGCCGACGCGGAACATCCTTCTTCCCCGACGGACTACCGACGAATGAAGGCTCCTTTAATGGACGTCATCCAAGATGGCGTCCCTTCAATTCCGATTGGCTGATAGGATTCTATCAGCCAATCGGAATTAAGGTAGGAAAAATCTGATTGGCTGATTGAATCAGCCAATCAGATTGAGCTTGTATAATATTGGCTGATCGGAACAGCCAATAGAATGCAAGCTCGATCTGATTGGCTGATTGGATCAGCCAATCGGATTGAACTTCGATCTGATTGGCTGATTCAATCAGCCAATCAGATTTTTCCTACCTTAATTCCGATTGGCTGATAGAATCCTATCAGCCAATCGGAATTGAAGGGACGCCATCTTGGATGACGTCCCTTAAAGGAGCCTTCATTCGTCGGTAGTCCGTCGGGGAAGAAGGATGTTCCGCGTCGGCGGGATGAAGATGGATCCTGAAGAAAGAAGATTGAAGACCCTGCTTGGAAGATGACATCGCCCGGATGGAAGACTTCTTCAGCGCCGCTTGGAAGATGACATCGCCCGGATGGAAGACTTCTTCAGCGCCGCCTGGATGATGACTTCATCGGATGGAAGACTTCTTCAGCGCCCCTTGGAGGATCACTTCTGCTGCTCCGGATCTCCTCTTCGGTTCCATCGGTGGGTCGGCTGGCTGAAGACAACTCAAGGTAGGATGATCTTCAGGGGGGTAGTGTTAGGTTTTTTTAAGGGGGGTTTGGGTTAGATTAGGGGTATGTGGGTGGTGGGTTTTAATGTGGGGGGGGGGTTATATTTTTCTTTTACAGGCAAAAGAGCTGAAGTCTTTGGGGCATGCCCCCCAAAAGGCCCTTTTAAGGGCTGGTAAGGTAAAAGAGCTTTGAACTTTTTAAATTTAGAATAGGGTAGGGATTTTTTTATTTTGGGGGGCTTTGTTATTTTATTAGGGGGCTTTGATTAGGTGTAATTAGCTTAAAATTGTTGTAATATTTTTTAAATGTTTGTAACTTATTTTTTTTTATTTTTTGTAACTTAGCTTTTTTTATTTTTTGTACTTTAGTTAGTTTATGTAATTGTATTTAATTGTAGTTATCTGTATTTAATTTATTTAATTAATGTAATGATAGTGTAGTGTTAGGTTTAATTGTAACTTAGGTTAGGATTTATTTTACAGGTAATTTTGTATTTCTTTTAGCTAGGTAGTTATTAAATAGTTCATAACTATTTAATAACTATTCTAACTAGCTAAAATAAATACAAAGTTACCGGTAAAATAAATATAATTCCTAAAATAGCTACAATGTAATTATTAATTAAATTGTAGCTATCTTAGGGTTTATTTTACAGGTAAGTATTTAGTTTTAAATAGAAATAATTTATTAAAGTATAGTGTAGTGTTAGGTGTAATTGTAACTTAGGTTAGGATTTATTTTACAGGTAAATTTCTCTTTATTTTAGCTAGGTAGCTATTAAATAGTTAATAACTATTTAATAGCTATTGTACCTAGTTAAAATAAATTGAAAGTTACCTGTAAAATAAAAATAAATCCTAAGATAGCTACAATATAATTATTATTTATATTGTAGCTATATTAGGGTTTATTTTATAGGTAAGTATTTAGTTTTAAATAGGATTAATTTAGTTAATAATAGAAATATTATTTACATTTATTTAATTAATATTTAAGTTAGGGGGGTGTTAGGGTTAGTGTTAGATTGAAAGTTACCTGTAAAATAAAAATAAATCCTAAGATAGCTACAATATAATTATTATTTATATTGTAGCTATATTAGGGTTTATTTTATAGGTAAGTATTTAGTTTTAAATAGGATTAATTTAGTTAATAATAGAAATATTATTTAGATTTATTTAATTAATATTTAAGTTAGGGGGGTGTTAGGGTTAGTGTTAGACTTAGGTTTAGGAGTTAATAATTTTATTACAGTGGCAGCGGTGTAGGGGGGGGGCGGATAGGGATTAATAAATTTATTATAGGTGGCGACGGTGTAAGGGGGGCAGATTAGGGGTTAATAAGTTTAATATAGGTTGCAGCGGTTTAGGGGTTAAACTATTTATTTAGTTGCGGCGAGGTCCGGGATCAGCAGGATAGGGGTTAATAACTTTATTATAGGTGGCGACGGTATAGGGGGGCAGGATAGGGGTTACTAGGTATAATGTAGGTGGCGGCGGTGTCCGGGAGCGGCGGTTTAGGGGTTAATACATTTATAAGAGTTGCGGCGGGGTCTAGGAGCGGCGGTTTAGGGGTTAATAACTTTATTTAGTTGCGGGGGGCTCCGGGGGCACCGGTATAGAGGTTAGAACAGTGTAGTTAGTGTGGGTGCTTAGTGACAGGCTAGCAAGAAAGCTGTCAAAAAGCCGAAGAGCAGCGAGATCGGATGAGTGATAACTCTCACAATCCGCTGCTCATCGCCCCGTACTTGGTGCGCAGCTTTTTGACAGATTTTTTGATAACTTAGGCAAAATTTTGCAGGTCCGCGGTGGCGATGGTAGGCGAGCTTAGGCGGGCCTACTGGGCCGGCGAAGGCAGGTAAGTTGACACGTTGATAACTAGGCCTCAATGTATCTATCTAATACTTAAAAGTATATTTTTAAACTTTTATTTCACTGTTTATTATATAATCGCACTGGATTTTTCACATGAATTTTTAGTGAATCCTTCATTTCTTAACTATTTTTGTGTTTTGTCTTTTGGTTTTGATTTTTTATATATATTCCATCTATATATATATATATATATATATATATATATATATATATATATATATATATTTATTTATTTATTTTTTGAACACAGTTCCATTTTTATATTTTTTCACATATTCACCATTTTTCTTTTGTGAGGCACTCACTATTTTTCAAAGAAAAAGTTTTTTCAGCTTTCATCTTTGGACTAGGATCACTAATCAGCACTGGACTACTAATAGACTTATTATTCTTACTCACTGTTTTTAAGTAGGATATCACCTCTGCACATGCTCCTGCAGTAGGTCGAAAAACATTTTTTATATATTTAATAGGTTTAATTATCTATTTTGGATCCATGACATACTTATCTTTTATACATATGTTTTAAATAAATACATACATTTGATATCATTATCTGTCTTTGCCTTATAGTATAGGCGCTCCTTGTATCCAAGTTATATCAGTATTTCATCTTCACCTACACACTACCATCCACTGCTACCACTGTACTAGGCCATTGGGTGCCCCTGTCTTTTTTTTTTTTCTTTAAAACTCATTTGTTCCCTAATGGTCACTGTTCCAAGCCAACTGCTAAGCTTGAAGTATATAACTATATAAAAACAAACATACTTTTTTATATACAAAATTAAATAAACATGTAACTACAGGGAGTGCAGAATTATTAGGCAAATGAGTATTTTGACCACATCATCCTCTTTATGCATGTTGTCTTACTCCAAGCTGTATAGGCTCGAAAGCCTACTACCAATTAAGCATATTAGGTGATGTGCATCTCTGTAATGAGAAGGGGTGTGGTCTAATGACATCAACACCCTATATCAGGTGTGCATAATTATTAGGCAACTTCCTTTCCTTTGGCAAAATGGGTCAAAAGAAGGACTTGACAGGCTCAGAAAAGTCAAAAATAGTGAGATATCTTGCAGAGGGATGCAGCACTCTTAAAATTGCAAAGCTTCTGAAGCGTGATCATCGAACAATCAAGCCTTTCATTCAAAATAGTCAACAGGGTCGCAAGAAGCGTGTGGAAAAACCAAGGCGCAAAATAACTGCCCATGAACTGAGAAAAGTCAAGCGTGCAGCTGCCAAGATGCCACTTGCCACCAGTTTGGCCATATTTCAGAGCTGCAACATCACTGGAGTGCCCAAAAGCACAAGGTGTGCAATACTCAGAGACATGGCCAAGGTAAGAAAGGCTGAAAGACGACCACCACTGAACAAGACACACAAGCTGAAACGTCAAGACTGGGCCAAGAAATATCTCAAGACTGATTTTTCTAAGATTTTATGGACTGATGAAATGAGAGTGAGTCTTGATGGGCCAGATGGATGGGCCCGTGGCTGGATTGGTAAAGGGCAGAGAGCTCCAGTCCGACTCAGACACCAGCAAGGTGGAGGTGGAGTACTGGTTTGGGCTGGTATCATCAAAGATGAGCTTGTGGGGCCTTTTCGGGTTGAAGATGGAGTCAAGCTCAACTCCCAGTCCTACTGCCAGTTTCTGGAAGACAGCTTCTTCAAGCAGTGGTACAGGAAGAAGTCTGCATCCTTCAAGAAAAACATGATTTTCATGCAGGACAATGCTCCATCACACGCGTCCAAGTACTCCACAGCGTGGCTGGCAAGAAAGGGTATAAAAGAAGAAAATCTAATGACATGGCCTCCTTGTTCACCTGATCTGAACCCCATTGAGAACCTGTGCTCCATCATCAAATGTGAGATTTACAAGGAGGGAAAACAGTACACCTCTCTGAACAGTGTCTGGGAGGCTGTGGTTGCTGCTGCACGCAATTTTGATGGTGAACAGATCAAAACACTGACAGAATCCATGGATGGCAGGCTTTTGAGTGTCCTTGCAAAGAAAGGTGGCTATATTGGTCACTGATTTGTTTTTGTTTTGTTTTTGAATGTCAGAAATGTATATTTGTGAATGTTGAGATGTTATATTGGTTTCACTGGTAAAAATAAATAATTGAAAAGGGTATATATTTGTTTTTTGTTAAGTTGCCTAATAATTATGCACAGTAATAGTCACCTGCACACACAGATATCCCCCTAAAATAGCTATAACTAAAAACAAACTAAAAACTACTTCCAAAACTATTCAGCTTTGATATTAATGAGTTTTTTGGGTTCATTGAGAACATGGTTGTTGTTCAATAATAAAATTAATCCTCAAAAATACAACTTGCCTAATAATTCTGCACTCCCTGTATGGCTAAATGTTAAATGTTCTGTCAAATTATTTTTCAGTCCAGCAAGTAGGAGACACAGGTTTCATTAACTATCCAGTGAAACATTCTATTGTGCAGGCCTATATTGCTTTCCCCTGCAATGTCCCTCTCCCTCCATTCTTTATTTCCATTTTATCTATTTATTTTAGCAGTCTATGAAAGCCAAACAAACAACAAAAGAAACAAACAAAAAAACACAACCTTAAAGGGACAATCTAGTCCAAAATAAACTTTCATGATTCAGATAGAGAATGTAATTTTAAACAATTTTCCAATTTACTTTTATCACCAATTTTGCTTTGTTCTCTTGGTATTCTTAGTTGAAAGCTAAACCTAGGAGATTCATATGCTAATTTCTAAGCCCTTGAAGGCCGCCTCTTCTCTCAGGGCATTTTGACAGTTTTTCACCACTAGAGGGTGTTAGTTCATGTGTGTAATATAGATAACACTGTGCTCACGCACGTGGAGTTCAGGTGAGTTCATACAAAATTGTTTCAACTTCGGACAATCCCATAGCAGGTGTCCCAAGTCCGGATTTTCATGGGAACGTTTAAGGCATACATTTTTTACCTCTTCGTTCTATTTAGCTACTCTTCGTGGCGTAAGATAATCCCTATGTATTATTCTAAACTGAGTTTCCCTTAAATACATTGAGGTACATAGTGTTTGGGTTTTATTAAGACTTTTCAAAAGAAATCTATCAAGAATATCTACCAATTTTATCCAATGATTTCCTAGCTCTCTTAGTAGTCTTTTCACATCTGTGGCTCTAAGGATTTTATAAATTGTCGATAAGGACCATTTTTCTAAGTTAATAACATCTATTAATGGATGATCTGACCAAAATTGAGTGAAATTTGTTATCAAGTTGCTAATGTAACTCTTTAATTGGAGAAAATAGAACTTATGTTTTAGTTGGACTTCCAGGAACAACCTTTGAAATTCACCAAAAGTATAAAGCTTCTTGGAGTCCAGGTTACAGAGATCTTGAATGGTTAAAGGTTTTGTAGGCGACCATTTATTGAATATCTTTACTATATTTCCTAAAGGAAAATATCCATTACCCTGTGCTGGCAACCATTTAGACATTTTTGATGTAGTTGTAGAAGTAAATTAGAAAGCTGCTTAAAATTGCATGCTCTATCTGAAACATGAAAGAAAACATTTGGGTTTCATGTCCCTTTAAAATGAGATCCTTCACCTAAAGATAAACAATAGTTGATATACACACAATGTTATGTCAGCACAGTGAATATTTATTTACTGTTTAAATAAATTACTATAACAATGTACATAATGTTCTAGCACATTTGATGCTGTTTCCTTGTCTGTATATGAATCCGATTTACTAGTAAATTTCCAGGGGTTTATATTGTTGTTATTCATTATATTTTGTTTCAAAAAACAATATAGTTTTATTAGTCATCTTGAAGAGATCTGGTTTAGGGTTTAGATGTAGAGTAATAACATTTAATCCCATGCTGATGTAGATACTATGTATCTGCAATAATGCAGCTCAAACCAAAAATTAAAAGGAAATGTATTCTTGAATAATCTGGCAATATTTGTGGTCTGTTTTATAAAACTAATAAGCACACATGGAAATGTTATTTGAGATTCATGCTCCATGAAACATGTAAGCAGTCTTCAGTGTGTGCTCCCAGACGTTCTGCCCAATGCAGCTGCATGTTCTTTCGGGAGAAATTAGGGTGGACGTAATTAACAGCTGCCCTGGATTAGGATTGTACACTCCAGTCGTGGTTTGGCGCCATTCTGTAGGGCTTAACATGCTTTGAACAAATGTAATATATGTTCTCTCTGGCGCTAAACGTTACATATGATTTATACATAAATTAATAGAGGACGACAAGAAGATATCACCACTAAATAAAAAATGCTGAAGGGGAATCTCTAATATAAGGTGCTACTAAGTATTCACTGGTGTTCCCTTCAGCAATCACTCATTCATTAGAATCACATTCACTTAACCTATTAGCTATTAGAGGTCTTTGTTATTTTTAGACAAAATTTGAAAGAGGTATTCTTCAAAATGCATAACATATATATATGTGTGTGTGTGTGTGTGTGTGTGTAACTATTTAGCACAACTAGCAGAATTACTTGCAGTCTTATGAATGTTACATATATAAAAAAAAAAACTATTCTAATTATAAAATAAAAAAGAACCATTTTCTGGAGGTGCAAAAAGATATTTTTATTTTTAGGGCTGCTGCTGAAATCCTGCCTACAAAAAGTGATACAACTAATGGAAAAATGTTTTATTTTTTATTTTTGCTATAAGCTAACTAAATGCAACAAGTTCTGACATTACATTATTCTATACAGTGTTTACTTTTCAGCATCTGTTTTAGAATAAGAAATTGCATGATTGGGTTCTGCCAATGTAAAATAAACACTGTTAACATTTGAAACCGATATCTTGAATTTCAGAAACGTTCTTTTTTTCTTCTTCTTTTTTTATGTTTGGCAATGCAAATAGTGATATAGGAATTAATGTCTCCCAATGAATAATTTAACAAAGTCGACATATGGAAAACATTACAAGAAAAATCTTGTCTAAACAAAGGTATTCAAATGCCATAAGACTTCTTTTTGTACAGTAAAAGCATACTGTTTAATCATCTTGAAAATAGTAATGTAACTATAATGGGCTGCTTAAAGAGACAGTACACACCTTACAATTTTTAAACTACAATATACTTTTATTATCAATTGTCTTCCCTTTTTATGTAGTTTAGCACTGAAATTTGAGGATTTTCCAATTCTCATAACTTAAAATGCACACTGCTGATTTAGCAAGCCTAACCCTTTTACATATAGTTCCCTAATTGGCTACAACTGCAAAACAATACACTTTATACTAATGTTATAACTGTGGTTATCCTTGCTGCCTGTAGATTAAAGCCCAGGGGGTCGATCCGATATAAATCGTCGCCCGCAAAAGCCGGCGACGCCAATATTTGCGCGGATTTGGTATCACATATACGGCGTAACCTAGAAGTTACGCCCGTATATTTCTGCCGTCGCCCGCAGTTTTTTGGGCCATAGGCAGGTATACCAAACCCGCGCAGTTTGGTATCCAATATGCAGCGTAAGGACTTACGTGGCGAAAATGGAGAAAACTTACTCCATTTTCACCTCGCCACAAAAAGCAGCCGTAAGAAGCCTTACGCTGACTATTGGAGCCCCGTAACTCCCTAAACTAACTAGAAAATAAACCTAACACCTAACGCATGCGCAATGTCTATCTCCCTGTCAACCGCGATCTGCTAAAATAAACCTAACACCTAACGCATGCGCAATGTCTATCTCCCTGTCAACCGCGATCTGCTAAAATAAACCTAACACCTAACGCATGCGCAATGTCTATCTCCCTGTCAACCGCGATCTGCTAAAATAAACCTAACACCTAACGCATGCGCAATGTCTATCTCCCTGTCAACCGCGATCTGCTAAAATAAACCTAACACCTAACGCATGCGCAATGTCTATCTCCCTGTCAACCGCGATCCCCCCCCCCCCCCGAAATCCCTAATAAAGTTATTACCCCCTAAACCGCCGCTCCCGGACCCCGCCGCCATCTACATAAACTAACCCCCTACTGTGAGCCTCTAAAACCGCCGCCATCTACCTTATCTATCCCCTAATCTGACCCCTTACACCGCCGCCACCTATATAAAAATTATTAACCCCTAATCTAATCCCCTTACACCGCCGCCATCTCTATTAAAATGATTAACCCCTAATTTAATCTACCTACCCCGCCGCCAGCTATATTATCTATATTAACCCTAAGTATATTATAGTTAATATAGGTATTACATTATATATATTAACTATATTAACCCTAATTATATTAGGGTTAATATAGTTAATATAGTTACTATAGTATTTATATTAACTATATTAACTCTATCTAACCCTAACTAAATTTATATTAAATTAATCTAATTCATTTATAAACTAAAATATTCCTATTTAAATCTAAATACTTACCTATAAAATAAACCCTAAGATAGCTACAATATAATTAATAATTACATTGTAGCTATGTTAGGGTTAATATTTATTTTACAGGTAAATTGTTAATTATTTTAACTAGGTATAATAGATATTAAATAGTTATTAACTATTTAATATCTACCTAGTTAAAATAATTACCCAATTACCTGTAAAATAAATCCTAACCTAAGTTACAAATACACCTACACTATCAATAAATTTAATAAACTACAAACATCTATCTAAAAATACAATTAAATTAACTAAACTAAATTACAAAAAAAAACAAACACTAAATTACAAAAATAAAAAAAAGATTACAAGATATTTAAGCTAATTACACCTATTCTAAGCCCCCTAATAAAATAATAAACCCCCAAAATAAAACAAAATTCCCTGCCCTATTCTAAATTCAACAAATTTCAAAGCTCTTTACCTTACCAGCCCTTAAAAGGGCCTTTTGTGGGGCATGCCCCAAAGAATTCAGCTCTTTTGCATACAACAAATACAATACCCCCCCCCATTACAACCCACCACCCACATACCCCTATTCTAAACCCACCCAAACCCCCCTTAAAAAAGCCTAACACTACCCCCCTGAAGATCTCCCTACCTTGTCTTCACCACACCGGGCCGAACTCCTGATCCGATCCAGGCGATGTCTTCCTCCAAGCGGCAAAGAAGAATTCTTCCTCCGGCGATGTCATCCTCCAAGCGGCAAAGAAGAATTCTTCCTCCGGCGACGTCTTCCTCCAAGCGGCAGCAAAGTCTTCATTCTTCCGGCGGCATCTTCAATCTTCTTTCTTCGCTCCGCCACCGCGGAGCATCCATCCCGGCCGACTGCTGAACTTGGAATGAGGTACCTTTAAATGACGTCATCCAAGATGGCGTCCGCCGAATTCCGATTGGCTGATAGGATTCTATCAGCCAATCGGAATTAAGTTAAAAAAATTTGATTGGCTGATTGAATCAGCCAATCAGATTCAAGTTCAATCCGATTGGCTGATCCAATCAGCCAATCAGATTGAGCTCGCATTCTATTGGCTGATCGGAACAGCCAATAGAATGAGAGCTCAATCTGATTGGCTGATTGGATCAGCCAATCGGATTGAACTTGAATCTGATTGGCTGATTCAATCAGCCAATCAGATTTTTTTAACTTAATTCCGATTGGCTGATAGAATCCTATCAGCCAATCGGAATTCGGCGGACGCCATCTTGGATGACGTCATTTAAAGGTACCTCATTCCAAGTTCAGCAGTCGGCCGGGATGGATGCTCCGCGGCGGCGGAGCGAAGAAAGAAGATTGAAGATGCCGCCGGAAGAATGAAGACTTTGCTGCCGCTTGGAGGAAGACGTCGCCGGAGGAAGAATTCTTCTTTGCCGCTTGGAGGATGACATCGCCGGAGGAAGAATTCTTCTTTGCCGCTTGGAGGAAGACATCGCCCGGATCGGATCAGGAGTTCGGCCCGGTGTGGTGAAGACAAGGTAGGGAGATCTTCAGGGGGGTAGTGTTAGGCTTTTTTAAGGGGGGTTTGGGTGGGTTTAGAATAGGGGTATGTGGGTGGTGGGTTGTAATGGGGGGGGGTATTGTATTTGTTGTATGCAAAAGAGCTGAATTCTTTGGGGCATGCCCCACAAAAGGCCCTTTTAAGGGCTGGTAAGGTAAAGAGCTTTGAAATTTGTTGAATTTAGAATAGGGCAGGGATTTTTTTTTATTTTGGGGGTTTATTATTTTATTAGGGGGCTTAGAATAGGTGTAATTAGCTTAAATATCTTGCAATCTTTTTTTTATTTTTTGTAATTTAGTGTTTGTTTTTTTTTGTAATTTAGTTTAGTTAATTTAATTGTATTTTTAGATAGATGTTTGTAGTTTATTAAATTTATTGATAGTGTAGGTGTATTTGTAACTTAGGTTAGGATTTATTTTACAGGTAATTGGGTAATTATTTTAACTAGGTAGATATTAAATAGTTAATAACTATTTAATATCTATTATACCTAGTTAAAATAATTAACAATTTACCTGTAAAATAAATATTAACCCTAACATAGCTACAATGTAATTATTAATTATATTGTAGCTATCTTAGGGTTTATTTTATAGGTAAGTATTTAGATTTAAATAGGAATATTTTAGTTTATAAATGAATTAGATGAATTTAATATAAATTTAGTTAGGGTTAGATAGAGTTAATATAGTTAATATAAATACTATAGTAACTATATTAACCCTAATATAATTAGGGTTAATATAGTTAATATATATAATGTAATACCTATATTAACTATAATATACTTAGGGTTAATATAGATAATATAGCTGGCGGCGGGGTAGGTAGATTAAATTAGGGGTTAATCATTTTAATAGAGATGGCGGCGGTGTAAGGGGCTTACATTAGGGGTTAATAATTTTTATATAGGTGGCGGCGGTGTTAGGGGCTCACTTTAGGGGGTTATAGATATAATATAGCTGGCGGCGGGGTACGGGAGCGGCGGTTTAGGGGTTAATAACTTTATTAGGTTGCGGCGGGGTAAAGGAGCGGCGGTTTAGGGGTTAATAGCTTTTTTATTGTTAGGCTAGTGAGGGGGGATAGCGGATAGAGGGTTAGACAGTGCGGGCTATGTTAGGGAGGCGTGTTAGACAGTGCGGGCTATGTTAGGGAGGCGTGTTAGACAGTGCGGGTGTTTTAAACTTTAGTCAGGTTTTATAGGCGCCGGCAGTTTCTAACGTGCCGCAAGTCACTGGCGACGCCAGAAATTTGTACTTACGCAGATTTCTGGACATCGCTGGTTTGTCAGACTTACGGCACGTTAGCATCTGACGGCGACTTATATGGGATGGCTCGAGTTGCGAGCTGAAACTGCGGGCGACGCCGGTTCCCTCGCTTGCGCCGCAAACTGCGATCGATATCGGATCGCGCCCCATATTGGCTCCTCCAAATAAGGCAAATTGTGGATGCAATTTGTTTATTGGAAGAAAAAAAATTGCAGTAACAATATTTAGACTTGGCTGATATGTGATGCTATAGCTGCGCATGAGAGATGTCTTGTAATTACAAGGAGTTTACTGTCTTTTTAAGAAAGGATATACATGTACCCTACAAGTGATATCAAATAAAAAAGAATGTCCTGGATAGCAAGGTGTAGTCTTTTTGCATTTGTGTTTGCATAATGCATATGGAGCGAATGCAGTGATTACTTAAAGGGACATGAAACCCCCCAAAATTCTTTCAGATGGAGCAAGCAGTTTTAAACAACTTTCTAATTTACTTCTATTGTCAAAATGTCTTTCTTCTCTTGGTATCCTTTGTTCAAAAGCAGGAAGGTAAGTTCAGGAGTGTGCATATGTCTGGAGCACTATTTGGCAGCAGTTTTGCAATGATTTTCTATATTAGCAAAAGAACACTAGATGCAATCATTATTTCCTGCTGTGTAGTGCTCCATATACTTACCTAGGTATCTCTTCAACAAAGAATATCATGGGAACAAAGCAAATTAGATATTAGAAGTACATTGGAAACTTTTTTAAAGCTACAAGCTCTGTGTGAATCACAAAATAAAACATTTGGGTGTTATATCACTTTAAACCAGGAATTTCATAACTTTTGTACATTTCCCTGAGAATATTAGTGTTTTTGTCATTAAAAAATGGCTGATTGGACTGGGAGCACTTGGGGTAAACATCTCAGTATTCTGGAAACTATGCCAATCCAGTCCAGTCTGAACGTTCAGTCAGTTACCATGTCTTGTACGCACTTTCTGATGAGACATCTTTTGGCTAGAGCACCCACACAGATGTAGCATAAGAAACTGTTATAAACCAGCACGCAAATGCTGGAGATGACCTGGCAACCCAGCAACTGTTACTCAATAGCTATAACCTAATCACAGTTTAGGTTTTAAGCTGTGAATGAAAGTCAGCTAACATTTTGTTCTTTGTGAGTACATTACAACAGGGTGTGTGTCTATATTTAACCCTGAGCAAAAAAAAATCAAAAATAAAAGACATTTTGAACATAACCCATCAATCTTTCATTAAAATCCTCACACATGACATAATCAAGTATATCATAAAAGTAATTAGTTCTGACATAAGATATGGCATCACAAACATCACACTTTACATAACATATGGCAGTGGCAATAACATCAAAGTTGACAGACATCTTTTTTTTTTTTTAAATTAGTGATTAAAAAGCTTAAAAAACTTTTAACAAAAATAATTATACAAAATATTGGACTAGAGACGTATTTTACTTTTATATATTATGTATATTTATCTCATTATTTTTATTTGACAACAAAAATGATATTAAAAAGTCAATTTAATTTTAATGCTTTAATATACTGTATATGATTACTACTGGTTATTAGCTATTGCTCAATGGGTAGTTTCTATAAATACAGTACAGCAATTATTATTGAAATAGCATCATTTATGCTTACCTGATAAATTTACTTCTTTTTGGATATGGTGAGTCCACGGAATCATCAATTACTAGTGGGAATATTACTCCTGGCCAGCCCAAGGCAAAGAGCACTACAACAAAGCTGCTATATATGCCGCTTCCCTTACCCATAACCTCCAGTCATTCGGCTGAAGGAAAAATGGAAAAAGAAGATAACACAAAAAAGTGTAGAGGTGCCTGAGGTTTTAGAAAAATAACTGTCTTAAATAAAGGGGGAGCCGTGGACTTACCATATCCGGAAATTATGTTTTCTTTCCTAAGATATAGACAGAATCATCAATTACTAGTGGGAATCAATAGCCAAGCTAGAGGACACAGATGATAAGGGAGGGACAAGACAGGTAGACCTAAACAGAAGGCACCACCATTTGAAGAACCCTTCTCCCAAAAGAAGCCTCAGCTGAGGCAAAAGTATCAAATTTATAAAACTCTGAAAAAGTATGCAAAGAGAACCAAGTTGCAGCCTTGCAAAACTGTTCCACAGAAGCTTAATTTTTAAATGGCCAGGAAGAAGAAACAGCCCTCATGGAATGAGCAGTGATTCTCTCAGGAGGCTGCTGTCCAGTAGTCTCACAGGCCAAACGAAAAATACTCCTTAGCCAAAGAGAAAGAGAAGTAGCCGTAGCTTTCTGACCCTTGCGCTTTCCAGAAAACCAAACAAACAAAGCAGAAGACTGATGAAAGTCCTTAGTCGCCTGAAGATAGAACTTCAATGCACACACAACATCTAGGTTGTGCAATAAACGCTCCTTAGGAGAAGAAGGATTAGGACACAAAGAAGGAACCACAATCTCCTGATTAATATTCTTGTTTGAAACAACCTTAGGTAGGAAACCTAATTTAGTACATAAAACCACATTATCAGAAAGAAAAATAAGATAAGGAGAATCAAACTGCAGAGCCGAGAGTTTTGAAACTCTCCGAGCAGAAAAAAAAGCAACAAGAAACAAAACCTTCCAAGATAACATTTTGATAGCTAAGGAATTCATAGGTTCAAACAGAGCCCGCTGTTGCCAAAACCTAACAAACCTTTGGATCACCCATCGCATTATAGACAAATTTCTCTCTTAAACCCAGACATAAAATTTTTCCAGAAGTATTAGCAAACCGCATGAATTGCACACTGCCAGTCATAATCCATCAGGACCAGGTGGGATTTATCCCAAAAAGGGAAGCTAAGGACAACAAGGTCAGGGCCTTAAACCTTATTCACTTTGCACAAGACAAAGAAATTCAGAGCATTCTACTGTCTATTGATGCGGAAAAGGGCTTTGACGGTGTTGACTAGAGGTTTTTACGCTCCACATTGGAGTTCATGGGAATTGGCGCCAACATGTTAAATATAATTTTTGCCCTCTAATCCCACTCTAAAGCTAAATTATTAATAGATGGAACTCTATCTGCCCCCTTTACCTTAACCAATGGCACCCGACAGGGATGCCCTCTCTCCACCCTATTATTCACATGCTTCATTGAAACCATCGCGACTAAAATAAGACAGAACCCTACCATAAAAGGGATACAGGCAGGATCACAATCATATGTCCTTTCCCTCTTTGCAGACGACATCTTATTTTCACTTACCGACCCAGAATCCTCTGTTCCACCACTATTACAGGAATTCCACTCACTATCTAACTTCAAGATCAACTCTGAAAAATCCAAAGTGCTAAATATTAATCTAGATGACCCTACCCTTCTTAGAGTAAAAAAAAAAATGACCCCTTTTACATGGTGCAAGCATACACTCCACTATCTAGGTATAGACCTGGCAACAACAATAGAGGAAACCTTTACAAAGAACTATGGATTTATAAAAAAAAACTATTATTCGAGACCTCTCTTCATGGTTATTAAAAAGGCTATCGGGTAAAATCAATGTCCTCAAAATGAATATATTTCCTAGATTGTTGTATATTTTACAATCATTACCAATTCCACTGCCCACAAAATATATCCTAAGTATACAAAGGGCGTTTAGTGACTTTGTATGGAATAGAAAAACACCTAGAATCAACAACAAAATTACGCAAAAACCTAAACTTCGGGGAGGGTTAGGTATTCCTAATATCACACTATACAGAGCAATCTTTTTACAAAGAATTGTTGATTGGCATATACACTACAATCAAAAAGATGGGTACAACTAGAACATTCAATATCAGACATTCCACACTTGGGAAGACTATGCTGGAGTATGGAGAAACTGAAACATAAGCTAGCAAATAGTTCCCCACTGACAATAGAAACATTCACTACCTGGGATCACATCCTGTCCAAAACCACAATGATCTCATCAAAACCGTCCCCCCTTACTTGGCTCATAGAAAACGGCCAATTTACAATAGGACACAATACCATAGTAAGCACCGTGGATAAAAATATACAAGATCTTTCTATTCATATGATAACATCAAAAGAACAAATCCTTTCTCAGACAGACCTTTTAGACAAGGGCTATATCTAATTTCATAATTGGTTCAATTATCATAGAGTACACATGTTTATCTTGCAACATGATCAAAGCAGAAACATGGTTAGGCCTCTAATAAACTTCGAATCCCTATGTATTCGCACACCGCCAATTACCCATACCCTATCATTGATATATAAATTACTAACCACGAATCCACCTGGCTACGTACCACCATAAATTGAGAACTGGGAAGATGATTTGGGAATAATCATCCTCCCTCAAATGAGAGCAACATTCTTCCAGAATATAACAAAAACATCAATATCTCTGTCTGGGGTTGAAATCAACTTAAAAATTATACATCAGTGATACCTTACCCCTAAGAAACTTCACCACCTATTCAACCACAGATCAGACCAATGCTGGAGATGTGGCCATAGAGGCAGCAGCATGGCTCATATGTGGTGGTGGTGTAACTCAATCCAAACCTTTTGGAGACTAATTATAAGAGAAATATAATCAATTTTGTAGATCCAGTTTCCTTTAGAACCATTGATTTGGTTGTTGTGCAAGCCCCCTAAAATCAAATATAAACCCTATAAAAAACTATTCTGTGTTATGACAAATAGTATAACATTTTTAATAGCAAAGAACTGGAAATGCAAAACAGCCCCATCTTTAGAAATGTGGTCTCGTAGAGTTTCAGAGTTTCTGGAATTAGAAGAATACTATTACATGAAAAATGATAAGATGGATGTGTACGCAGAAATGTTAACCACATGGGAATATTACCTCAAACCTAAAACCCATAATCAATGTGTTAATGCTTCCAAACACTTTGTATTCAATCATATAGAGCCATCATAGACTGGGTAAACCCCTATACACCAAAGCCATTGTTGTGTAATGCGTAAATAGATGCCACAAATTCACTAACCACAGTGATAGTAAAACATAACGACCAAGAAACGTTGCCAACTCTTGAACACATGAGCAGCCCCTCTTTCCTCCTTTCCCTTCTCTCTTTCTTATACACTTCTTCCCCCCCCCCCCCCCTCTCCTTATCAACCTCATATAAAATCCTATGTTTACTTTATGGAAAAAAGGGGAAGGTATTTCTGTTTCTTCCATGTATAATCTACTATTATTATGTAAAATATTACTGACATTGTTACCTTGTTTTGAGGGAGCAACGTCTCCCATATTGTATCACACAAACTTTTTCAATAAAGTCAGTTAAAAAAAATAAAATACACATGCAACTTTATCAACTAACTTAAAAAAAAAAACAAAAAAACCCAAAGACTCCAGGGAGGAGTAACAGGCTTAAACACAAGCCTAATCCTAACCAAAGCCTGACAAAAAGATTGCACGTCTGGAGCATCCACCAAACGCGTATGCAACAAAATAGACAACACAGAAAGCTGACCTTTCAGAGTACTAGTCGACAAACCCTTCTCCAGACCCTCCAAGAGAAAAGATAAAATCCTAGAAATCCTGACTCTACTCCAAAAGTAGCCTCTGGATTCACACAAATATAAATATTAAGCCATATCTTATAGTAAATCTTTATTGTCACAGGCTTACGAGCCTGAATCATGGTCTCAATGACCGACTCTGAAAACCCACGCTTAGATAAAATCAAGCATTCAATCTCCAAGCAGTCAGCTACAGGGAAACGAGATTTGGATGAAGAAAAGGACCCTGAAGTAGAAGGTCCTTCCTCAGAGGGAGCCTCCACAGAGGAAGAGACGATATTTATACTAGATCTGCATACCAGATCCTGCGAGGCCACGCCGGCGCTATGAGAATACCCGACACCCTCTCCTGCTTGATCCGAGCAATGACTCTTGGCAGGAGAGTAAACGGAGGAAATATGTATGCTAGACTGAAATTCCAAGGAACTGCCAGAGCATCTATCAAGAAAGCCTGTGGATCCCTTGCCCTCGGGACATACCTCAGAAGCTTGGCATTCTGCCAAAAAGTCATGAGATCCAGATCTGGCTGCCCCCAATTGAGGATTAAACTGGAAAATACTTCCGGATAGAGTTCCCACTACCCCGGATGAAAGGTCTGTCGGCTCAGAAAATCTGTCTCTCAATTGTCCACTCCTGGGATGTGGATCGCAGAAAGACAACAGTTGTGAGACTCCGCCCACTGGATTAGCCGGGCCACCTCTGACATGGTCAAGGAACTCTGAGCTCCCCCCTTGTGGTTGATGAACGCCACCAAGGTTAAGTTTTCCGACTGGAATCTGATAAACCGGGCTAAGGCTAACTGAGGCCAGACCAGTAGAGCATTGAAAATCTCTCTGAGTTCTAGAATGTTTATAGGGAGAACTGACTCCTCTCGAGTCCAAAGACCCTGGGTCTTCAATGACCCCCAAATTGCTCCCCAACCTAGAAGGCTGGCATCTGTGGTCACCCAGGAAGGTCTGCAAAAGTAAGTTCCCTGGGAGAGGTGTTCATGAGATAACCACCACAGAAGAGAGTCCCTTGTCGCCTGATCCAGAACTATTTGCAGGGACAGATCCGCATAGTCCCTGTTCCATTGCCTTAACATGCATAACTGCAGAGGTCTGAGATTGAACAGAGCAAACGGAATGATGTTCATGGAATCTACCATCAGACCAATTACCTCCATACGTAGAGCCACTGACGGCTAAGGAGAGGACTGAAGGACAAGACAAGAGTTGAAGATCTTTGTTTTTCTGACCTCTGTCAGAAATATCTTCATTAGCAGGGAGTCTATTATGGTCCCTAAAAACACTACTCTTGTGGCTGGAATCAGCTTTAAAATAAAAAAATCTTGATTGTAGATCAGACACCAAAGCTTCACCTCCTCCTTGCACTGCAGGCAAAGAGAATGACTGGGGGTTATGGGTAAGGGAAGCGACATATATAGCAGCTTTGCTGTAGTGCTCTTTGCCTCCTCCTGCTGGCCAGGAGTGATATTCCCACTAGTAATTGATGATTCCGTGGACTCACCATATCTTAGGAAAGAAATACTAATTTTACTTAAAGGAATAGTCTAGTCAAAATTAAACTTTTATGATTCAGATAGAGCAGGCAATTTTAAGCAACTTTTATTTTACTCCTATTATCAATTTTTCTATGTTCTCTTTCTATCTTTATTTGAATTTAAGCTTAGAAGCCAGCCCATTTTTGGTTCAGCGCCTGGGTAGAACTTCCTGATTGGTGGATACATTTAGCCACCAATCAGCAAGCGCTACCCAGGTCTGAACCAAAAATGGGCTGGCTCCTATGCATACATTCTTGCTTTTTCAAATAAAGATACCAAGAGAACAAAGATAAATTGATAATAGGAGTAAATTAGAAAGTTGCTTAAAATTGCATGCTCTATCTGAATCACGAAAGTTTAATTTTGAATAGACTATCCCATTAAAGGGACACTCAAGTCAAAATTAAACTCTCATGATTCAGATAGAGCATGAATAAGGAATGATAAGAAACAAGAGGGGCGCCTCATGTGTATATCAGTAAACCAAAACAAAAGATTTAGAAAAAAGCCAAATGGGTACTTACATTAGAACAAAGTACACATATGTATTCATAGATGCAGGCTGGTAACTCAAGGTGTACCGGCAAACCCTTAAAAGCACAAAACAAGGCTGCTCTCCTCCTCACCGATATATCAAGAGCTGAATTAAAAACATAGAAAACAAGAGGGGCGCCTCATGTGCGTATCAACATGCAGATCAGGTGATGATATATATATAGAGCCAAGTTGGTACTCACATTTGATCCAAGTACACTATTGTACTAGTAGGTGCAGGCTGGTAACTTGGGGTGTACCAGCTAACCCTCTCCAGATGTAGATGAGCTGAAGCAGAGGGATTCTGCTATCCTTGGCAATGATTGGAAAGTCAGTTAAAGCAGTGAAAGCTGCTATAAGTGAAGGTAAACCCAAGCTTGTATAAAACAAGTGAATTTATTAAAAAAAAATGGTTTGTGATGCATAAATTCACTTGTTTTATAAAAGCTTGGGTTTACCTTCACTTATAGCAGCTTTCATTGCTTTAACTGACTTTCCACTCATTGCCAAGGATAGCAGAATCCCTCTGCTTCAACTCATCTACATCTGGAAAGGGTTAGCTGGTACACCCCAAGTTACCAGCCTGCACCTACTAGTACAATAGTGTACTTGGATCAAATGTGAGTACCAACTTGGCTCTATATATATCATCACCAGATCTGCATATTGATACGCACATGAGGCGCCCCTCTTGTTTTCTGTGTTTTTTAATTCAGATAGAGCATGCAATTTTAAACAACTTTCCAATTTACTTCCAATTAATAAAATGTCAACAGTGTTTTTATATTTGCCCTTTTTGAGTAACCAGCTCTTACTGGGCATGTGCAAGAATTCACAGAATATATATATATAGATATGTATGCATTTGTGATTGGCTGATGGCTGTCACATAATACAGGAGAAGTGGAAATAGACATAACTTTGAAATTTATCTGAAAAAATCTACTGCTCACTTGAAGTTGTACTTGTAACTGTTTCAGCGAGAGCCTTTAGAAACACGAGTTAAGAAGCAGCGGTCTTAAGACCACTGCTCCTTAACTCATACGCCTCCTCTGAGGCAGCGGACATCAATCAGCCAGATCGCATACGATTTGGTTGATTGACACCGCTTACTAGCGGCCGCAAATCTGCAGGGGGCGGCACTGCACAAGTAGTAATGATACATGCAGACAGCGTATGCTGTCGGCATTTACCGATGTGCGGCTGACATGATCCGCTACAGCGCATCATGTCTGCTCGCACTTTGTTAAATTGGCCCCTAAGTGCTATTACATTGTCTTTTTATAATGCATTTGTTGATTATACAAATCTACTGTATTTACTGGTCTTTAAGAGCAACAGTAAAGTCAACATTTCAACTTATACGTATTAAACAGAGTATGACATTTTAAACAACTTTCCAGTTTTCTATTATAAATGTTCCTTAGTTCCCTTGGTATCCTTGTTAAAGAGTAATCCTAGGCGAGCTTAGGAATATGCATCTGTCTTCAGTCATCTAGCAGCTGTGTTTACAACAATTTTTATAGCAATGCTATATATAGTTGCAAACATTGCTGCCTTAGAGTGATAAAGACGCATGCACGCTCCTAAGTTCCAATCAGCCTACCTAGGGGGACAAACTTTAGTCCGCTCTGGACTGTCAGAGACAGAAGCATAATCAATCAATTAATTATAAACACCAGAAACGACACACATCTGAGCAGGTAAAGAGCTCTTTGGAAGATTGATTTCCAACCATGGCTCATGGCTGTGAAGAAGTTGAAGAACTACTTGAGTGTTAGAGACAGCAAGATGAAAAGTTCAGAAGCAGCCCCTGGGTGCAGCCATGAAAGACCCCAGACCCTTAAACACTCTGAGTTAGACACAGACTAAGCGCATGTGGTAAATAGGTGACGAGGGGCGCACCTTGAAATCTTTACAAAGCAAACACTAGTATCAGAGATAGTTTGAAGCAAATAAGCAGTAAAAACCTGCTTGTTAAAACCTTAAACGGGACATTTTACTCAAAAAAAAAAAAATTATGCTTACCCGATAATTTTATTTTCTTCAGATGGAAAGAGTCCACAGCTGCATTACTTTTGGGAATTCAGAAACTGGCCACCAGGAAGAGGCAAAGACACCCCAGCCAAAGGCTTAAATACCCCTCCCACTTCCCTCATCCCCCAGTCATTCTGCCGAGGAACAAGGAACAGTAGAAGAAATATCAGGGTGAAAAGGTGCAAGAAGAAAATAAACAGACGCCCCAGAAAAAACTCAGCTTCGCCCGAAGCCAAGAAAATTTGAAAAAAAAAGGCCCCAAGGACACTGACCCGCAGATAGCCAGCACGCCTCCAGGAGACACAGTCGCCGAGTATGCGGTCCTCAACACACACCTGGAACTAGAGAAGGGGATCCACCCATATAAACTCCCAAAAGGGAAGGGAAATGAAGGAACAAATAAGGAACAAATAAAGATTCCCGGAAGACCCTAAAAAGGGTATAACAGTTTCCAAGAAAGGAAAACACCAAGAATCAAGTCAAGCTCACAGAAAATGAAAACAGTCATGAGAACAAGGAGAGGCAACTCCAAGACCCCAGATGTGCAGAAACCCCAGGAAAAAAACGGGGTCTGACACAGAGAAGAATTTCTCCTAAAGATAGTGCAACCGCACGCTAAAAGACAACTGAAGACCGAGTCCTGAAGAGGCAAGGAAACTCAAAAAATTGAGTCTTCAGAAACCAATATAAGTGCAGCAAACCCAGAAAGGCAAACCCCTGGGTCAACCCCACACGCGACAGTCATACCAGGATGACTCAGAATTAAAATACTTGCGGCAAGAAGAGCAGCAGAAGACAGGACACAAACACTAACCAACAGACTGCAAAACATCCACTAAGTAGTGTACCCAGCACATGCTTAATCAAAAAACCGCCAGTGCTACTCACATATCTTGAACATGGTTGAAAGCACAGGGCTCTAACATAGGAACTCCAAAGAGAACCCCATAGGGGAGGAACAGAGAAATGCATAGTCCTAGAAGACCCAGCATGACACTCCATGACAGTCTCAAACATGGAAACAACATCTCCCCAGATGGAACAGAACCCCAAAGAGCGGATCGCTCTCCTCTAGAGGATAAAAAACACCTGTTCCAACAACCTGCCCACAGGACAGGACAACCAACCTCCAGAGAGAGGAAAACTTCACCCCCAGAAGGAGGACACACTACCCCCCCCCACCGAAGGGGAGAGAACAGAAAAACAGTGCACAAGCTCATAATACATGAAAACATAGGCTGTGGAAACAAATCCAAATGAAAATCATCCAGACATCATAGAGGACCACAGAGGAACTCCCCAAAAAAGGGAACACACCTTAGTCAAAAGGCACAGAATCCTGGCTAAGCTGCTAGCAGCTCAGCTGTCTATAACGCAGGTCATAGCCTATGTTCCCTGGGAAAAACTGGATCGGACCAAACCAGCCACAGGACCGTAAGTATTTCAGACATCCAGAAGATCCCCAACAAAAACTATAGGCCTGAGCCCCAGATCATTCAGGGAAGATCACAGGGAACAGAAATGGACTCACCCGGACACGGGAACAAGACTCAGAATCCCAACCCAAAAGGAAGAGAAAAGCCCATGCAGGAGGCCAACACTCCAAATGGAGCTAAAGTACAACAGAGTTGCACTAAGAACCTAGAGCCCAAAAAAGGCGTTAAACAACACCCAGGGAAAACATTGAGGACAAAGTCACCCGAAGAGAGTGAGTAAAACAAAAGCCAGTCTCTAAAATCTCCTCAGGAGTACCAGAGGACCATACCCAAGAAAAATAATGCAGAGCATCCCAAACCCCTAAGCGGAGCTTGGAGAAGAAGACAACACGGCCTATCATCCCTGATAGGGAACAACTCAATTCCTGAAGTAGGAAAGCAAACCCCGTGGCCATCCCATAAGGCGGCCAAGACCGCTAAGGAGCAAAGGACAAAGTCCCAAAGTCTCATCCGAAGAAGAGAATCTCAAAAGAAAATCCAAAAAGGACATTTCCAAGAGCCGCAGAAGGCAAGACCACCAGAACTGGCAGCAAGGAGGTCCTAAATCCTCCCAACCTCCAACCCATGCGGGGAAGGAAACACTCCACATCCTGACGTAAGGCAACCCGCAGGTTTATCGCCTAAGAGAACAGACGCACCCGCAGAAACAGCCCAACAGGGACCCTGTTCTACCAAGCTCAAACTAGAATGAGTACTCGATAACAAGACTATAAGAAGATTACTTCATTCCCTTATGTCTAATTATGAAAGCTATTCGAAGAAGCAGACTGAGAAGTCTTAGATCCATCAGTGATGGGATCATCCGACAAGGCCAAAGCATGCCTCAAAAGAATACCCAGACACATCAGTCTATACCGAAAAGCACAGCATACCCCCGCCGGAGCGAAAGATGACTCCATCCCTGAACGTTGAAGCCCCTGAAGCTTCAGGGACAGTCGTTCCCCTAGAGAGCTGAACAGGCCATCCCATGCCTGAAGAGCCCTGGATAATGAAATACGAACAGTAACTTAAACCAACTTCTGGAAGTTGCATATCTGCCAGTGCCAAAATTATGGACATGCAACATCGCGCCGAAACCCCTTGCGGGTAGAAGCTACATTCCGGAGAAGGATAAGCAAAGTCTGGGTTACCTGCATGCGTAGTAAGCGATGGTGGAAGGGAACTCGCCATTCGGAGGACAGAGGCCCCAGAGGCGGATGGCTCAGCGGCCCCTTGATTCCCCGATCCCGAGGAATTGAGCACTCTATTACGGCAATCAGAACATAACTGATAGGCTAGAATAATCCGGGGCAATACGCATTTTGCACAAGGAGTAGAAACTGAAAACGAGATGTGCGTCTCCACAATATCAGACTCCTCCATAGCTAGGATATTGATACAAAAATTGGACCAAAAACATAAACGCCACCTGACACCCCCGATGGCTGGGGGCACTCACCACCTCCTGAGAGCCCGACACCAGCATATCAGAATGACTCCGTTGCCACACGGTCAGGAATGCGGAAATGGAGTAAAAAACGTGACCACACCCGGTCACAAGGTGAACCGTACAGTCCAGAAAAAGCATGCCCGACCGTAAAGGCAGTGTCACTTCAAAAGGCTGTTATGTTCCACAAAGCCATGAGCCTAAGTACACTACGCATAAGCAGGTTGAATCACATAACAAACATGATTAAAAAAAACCCTGTTCAATAACCCCCCTCAGGAGGTATTAACCCTTAAATCCAAGATACAAAAGGAGCCTCACAGAGACCCTGATTTATAGTTAGTCCCGCAAGGTGGTAGCCTCTCGGGACAACATTTGTAATACAATACAATCCTGACGTAAGTAAAATGAAATGATCTTACCGGAATCTATGCCATGGAACAGGAACACGGCCATTCAAGTGCAACAGATAGTAGCATCACCTCTGCCATGGATTTGAGAGAAGAAAGCAGGCAGCGAAACTCGTCAGCGCTGATTGCTTGTGGAGCTGTTAAAATGAGTTGAGATGGTTTTGCAGAAAGACTCTCCCTGCATCTCCGGACTCTTTCTCACTGAGGACCCATGTTCTCACTGAGAGGCTGACAGGAACTACTTAAAACTCCAGTCCCATGCTGAAGAGTACTACCCTCCAAAAGAGACTATCAAAACTTCTGACACTTCTCTGCCAACCTCCTGGGATGAAAGGCAAATAATGACTGGGGATGAGGGAAGTGAGAGGGGTATTTAAGCCTTTGGCTGGGGTGTCTTTGCCTCCTCCTGGTGGCCAGGTTCTGAATTCCCAAAAGTAATGAATGCAGCTGTGGACTCTTTCCATTTATGAAGAAAATGTTCTCCCTTTTCATTTGTTCTCAATGATCCACTTTACCTGCTAGAGTGTTTAAAATTGTTTACAAATATTTCCATTAGCCTTATATTGGCATTTGAAATAGTTGATCTAGCCTGTGGTATCCCCACCCATCCTAAACGTTTTTGGCCTCAAGGCCAAGCTGTGTAATTACAGCCAGAAGAATAAATTACACTCCCAATGGGTTATATAAGAGATAGGGTAATAAAATGTTAATTTTCCATTGTTCTCTTCAAGTATTGGTGATTGGTTTATGGACAGATATAAGATAAAGAAGCATGTATATGTACACAAGTAATGAGATCTGAATATACCTACAAGCTCAAACCATTTTTTTAGGCTGTGGCTTCAAAAACACAAAATCAGCTAATTTATATACACAAATAAACCTTAAGCAGCTGGTTAAAAAGTAATTGGAAACAGATTAAGGGAAAAACAATTTTACAGTATACTGTCTCTTTAAGGGAAGAAAAAGACAGGCATGGCACAATGTAAAACTGTATAAACAATATAAGGGAATTTTGTGAATTAAACTGACAAACAAGAGCTGAAATAACTATAATAAAACTGTAAAGGCTAATAATAAATTAAGTAAACAAAAGAGTCAAATTATCGTGTCCGCCAATTAGAGAAAATATTTTATATGATCTCCACCAGTCCTGAGAGCTTCTTCCAACATGCTGAGATGATAAAAGCACCAAATGAACAGAAAAAGATATAGATAGGAAGGCGCGCTGAAAGAATATCGATTAGGGCACCCTCACTACTGGTGAACACTAAAACCAAAACCCAAGATTTTAGGGCAGTTGGTTAAATAAGGCAGCATTAAGGTCTCCAGTGCTAAAGCCGACCTCACTAAATTTAAAGATACAGTAACCTCATTTTGACAAAAGATTTTAAAAGCGCCCAAAAGTTGTAAAACTTCTATAGAAATTGTGTGGTGTATAAATATATATCCCTAAATATGTAAATCATGTGTACATGTTCATATTAATAACTGGTGGGCTATGAAGTTGCAAAGTACTTGTCAGTACTTTTGTCCACTTTGCTTAGCTGCAGCAACTGCTTCCAGTAGACAGGCCCATCCGAGGCAGTGCAAGAACAGAGCAAAGGAGACCAAGTGGTACATTTAGCCCCTTAGTGACCAGACCATTTTTCAATTTTCTTACCAATAAAGGGACATGAAGACCAAAATGTTTCTTTCATGATTCAGATAGAGAATACAATTTTAACCCCTTAATGACAACCAGGGCCGGATTTACATCTCAGGTGCCTGTAGGCACAAAAACCTGAAGCGCCCCCCCCCCACCTCCCCCCTCAAAAAAAAGTGAAAAAAGTGAGGACTTTTTTTTTTAATATATTATTATTTAATATATTATTATATAATTTAGCCAGTCTGCTAATAACTTTTCACTGTGTAAGTGTTACAGTTAGTGCGCTTGGCCTTGGTCACTCTGACTCACTTTCACAGACTAGTCACACTAACTTATATGCTGTAGACAGGCTGAGCCGTGACAGGCTCCGCTCCGACAGCATCAGAAGGTGGACCAAAGAGGAGCAACCAAAACTTCAGCCAGCCCAGGCCAGCAGCAATGAACACGCACGTCAGCTCACTACCTTCCCGCCTAGTACTCTGACTCTGAGAGGCAGAGGGCGGCAGCCGGCATCACGTGACGGTCGGATGTGGGCGTGACGCCGTCCGGCGAGCCCCAAACAAAATTAGTGGCTAATCTGCGATGGTGCGCATGCACGGCGCCGACCACGGCAGACTCAGAGCAGCTGCCAGCACACTCACCTTGTCAGTCACTCAGTCACTTCACTTGTGCAGGCTGTACACTGCCGACTGGAGCAAGGGTGGACTCTGGAGTCAGGGGTGGACCGTGGGAGCGAGGGTGGAGTCAGGGGTGGGAGGGAGTCAGCCTAGGAGGACGCGAGGAGACGACTGCAGTGCGTGCTACTGCTACTTGCTAAAGTTGTTGCTTGCTAGTCTCCTAGTTCTGCTCACTGTGACATCCACATCTGTTCTGATAAAGTTGATAAGCACTAGCCCCTGCCTACTGTACAAATTAAACAGAAAGTAACAAAGCACTCATTCACATGCTCAACAAAATCAGAAAAAAAAAGTTAATTTTTTTTTTTTTAAATACACTGACTCTGTGGCGCCCCCTGCTGCAATGCGCCTGTAGGCACATGCCTACTGTGCCTAATGGCAAATCCGGCCCTGATGACAACTGACGTACCAGGTACGTCATGCATTAACAAGCAGTTAATGACAATGGACGTACCTGGTACGTCAGTTGTCTAACAGAGTGCTGGAAGCGATCGCAATCGCTTCCAGCAGCTCTCAGGGTATTGCAGTGATGCCTCCATATGGAGGCATCCTGCAATACCTTTTTAGAAGACTCCGATGCAGAGAGAGCCACTCTGTGGCCCTCTCTGCACCGGTAGCGATGGTGCCGGTTCGTTGGTGGGTGGGAGCGTAACAGGGAGGTGGGTGGGCGGCCCATCGCTACCCGGCATCCGGTTCCTAGAAGTGCAATGTGCACGCCGGGTGCCGGGAGCGTGCGGGGGGCGCGCGTGCATGTGCGCGCGTGCACGCGCATTAGCTGGCCACTGACACCAATGAGGAGGGAAGAGGGGGGGGAAAGATTTTTAAAAAAAATAATATAAAAGGATCTGGGAGGGGGAGGGGGATAGGGGTATTGTGGGGGGCTGCTACACTACAGAAAACATAAAAAAATGCAAAAGAGCAAAAAATACTTTTGTTTTTGGGGCAAATTGGGTACTGGCAGACAGCTGCCAGTACCCAAGATGGCCGCAATTAGATAGGGGAGAGGGTTAGAGAGCGGGGGGGGGGATCATGGAGGTTGGGGCTAAGGCAGGAGTCCATCAGTACTTAAGATGGCGGGGACATTTGTGGGGTGGGGGAGGGAAGAGAGCTGTTTGTGAGGGATCAGGGGGTGGGATGTGTCAGGTGCGTGGCTGATCTCTACCCTAAAGCTAAAATTTACCCTGCAAGCTCCCTACAACCTACCTAATTAACCCCTTCACTGCTGGGCATAATTTACGTGTGGTGCGCAGCAGCATTTAGCGGCCTTCTAATTACCAAAAAGCAATGCCAAAGCCATATAAGTCTGCTATTTCTGAACAAAGGGGATCCCAAAGAAGCTTTTACAACAATTTGTGCCATAATAGCACAAGCTGTTTGTAAATAATTTCAGTGAGAAACCTAAAATTGTGAAAAATGTTTTTTTTTTATTTGCTCGCATTTGGCGGTGAAATGGTGGCATAAAATATACCAAAATGTGCCTAGATCAATACTTTGGGTTGTCTTCTAACAAAAAATATATACATGTCAAGGGATATTCAGGTATTCCTGACAGATATCAGGGTTCCAATGTAACTAGCGCTAATTTTGAAAAAAAGTGGTTTGGAAATAGCGAAGTGCTACTTGTATTTATGGCCCTATAAACATTGGGTATTTCTAAACTCAGGACAAAATTTAGAAACTATTTAGCATGGGTGTTTTTTGGTGATTGTAAATGTGTAACAGATTTTGGGGGTCAAAGTTAGAAAAAGTGTGTTTTTTTTTTCATTTTTTCCTCATATTTTATTATTTTTTTGTAGTAAATTATAAGACATGATGAAAATAATGGTATCTTTAGAAAGTCCATTTAATGGCGAGAAAAACGGTATATAATATATGTGGGTACAGTAAATGAGTAAGAGGAAAATTACAGCTAAACACAAACACCGCAGAAATGTAAAAATAGCCATTGTCATTAAGGGTAAGAAAATTGAAAAATGGTCCGGTCATTAAGGAGTTAAAAAACTCTCTAATTTACTCCTATTATCTAATTTGTTTAATTTCTTGATATAATTTGTTGAAGGAGCAGCAATGCACTAATAGTTTCTAACTGAACACATGGGTGAGCCAATCACAATTGATATATATATGCAGCCACCAATCAACAGCTAGATCCTAGGTTCTCTGCTGTTCCTGAGCTTGCCTAGATAAACCTTTCAGCAAAGGATAACAAGAGAAGGAAACAAATTAAATAATAGAAGTAAATTGGAAAGCTGTTTAAAATTGTATTCTCTATCTGAATCATGAAAGAAAAAATGTGGGTTTCCCAATAGACTCCCAGGCCCCCGAAACAGTTTAAATATGCCTCCTACTAGAAATTTGTCTGGAGTGGGTGCTGCTACAGATGTGCGTCCATCCATGCGGGATAGAGGCAGGAGTGGAGCATTTGGTGAGATGAGGAGGGGTTAGCCTTTTGAGACTTGGACAGTTTTTTACCTTTGGAACTATTATCCAGTGGTAAGAACTTTCCTTTACCTTCCATGACTGTAGCAATGATTACATATAGTCCTGGGCCAAATGGAATCTTATACTGTAAGGAAAGCGATAATAGTCTTAGAAACTATAGCTGAAGACCAAGACATAAGCCAAAAGACATGTCTAGCTAGCACACCCACAGCAGCATTTTTATAATTGATGTGTATAATTTCTACTGCTGCATCACAAATAAAGTTTTAAGAAGGAGCTTTAAAGCGAATGTAAATTATATTCGTTCTAATGTACAGTACGAATTTACAATATACTTGCAATGTAAACCGCAATGTTGTTTTTTTTAAATAATGAACTTATGATATTATAATTTATATTATAAACTTAGCTACGTCTTGAACAATAACTCCTCCCATCCTTCACTTCCGGTATTCAGAGTCCATCGCGTACTATAGAGCGGTCCCTCATGCTCTCTTACGTAGCACTGAAGCGCGCTCCCGATGAGAATTAAAATTGCGCATGCGTTTCCAAAATGCAGTTAATATGTGCATGCGTGCCCTGATCCATTTCTAATCTTACTCTTCAATCTATTAGTCATTGCACCTGTCAATGACGATTCGTTAGGGAACGCATGCGCAGTTTGATCGCGTGACGTGGGAAAAAAGGGGCTGGACGCCACGGGGTATGATCTATTATTCGGTAAAGGAAATGTCAATCAAATTAGAAACTAGGGACAAGATGGCGGGCGGAGGAAGAAAGTAAGCGAAATAGGGTTATAAATCGTTCGATTATGATTTATTATTAGATTTAAAAAAAATGATGACTTAAACTTACTTTTATTTTATGAACTTAACAAGATGATGAAGTGAGATGACCGTGACTTTACATTCACTTTAAGGAAATAGCTGCAACTACACAAGCTACACTGACAGCTGGATGAAACAAGAAATCTGCCAGCTGAAAAGACCACATATAAGAATGTATCGATGTATCTGTTGTTAAAATCATTCACATTTTACATATTAGTGAGAAATGTTGAAGGTAAGCTAAAAGAAAGCAAATTATGCACAATCTATAGCAAGTTAATTGAACATTCTAGTTTAAGATGAAATGCTCTATTTTGTTAGTGTTTTATGTTTTTCTTCAAGGGTCAAACACATAGTCAATGTTGCATTCCTGGATCACACTCCTTGCATACCTTCTGACATATCCTGGAGGGTTTCTGGGACAGGGATCTGAGTTAAGGGGAAGGTATGGGTGGTGGCCCACTGACATTTTGTGGGTTGAGCTTTGTTGGGAGTGTCAAGACTACAGTTGTATCACAGGGGCATGTCATGGAGGTGGTTGGGCAGAGCATATTGTGGTAGAACTAGGGCAGTCCCTGGAAGCCAGGACATTTTCCCTGACAGGAAAAGCTGTTGGAGAAACAGAGGGCAGACCTCCAAACTTCAGACAATGCCCTGGACAGTTGGGTGGTATGCCACTCTGCTCCAGGTGAGGAAATGGCATGTATAATTGCTTCTGTTTGGTTCACCACCTATATTGTAATAAAGAAAGGCACAGGAGCACAACGTTTACCATGAAGTTAACCCTTTGCTAAAGGTAAAACACATAAAAGAATGCAATTTATTAAAAAATAAAATACTGTTATAAAATAAAGCATTTTATTTTTAAACGATCATGCAAGGTGGATTTGATTTAAGTCAAATCGGTTTAAATCATAATTGAAATCACTATTTAAATCACTAGTCAGTAAGACTCAATTTAAATCATGATTTTCTACTTAAAAGTTTCATTTTTAGAATAACTTTTTAGATTATTTTTCCAGTTATATAAAAAAATTACTGATTTATTTATATACCATTAGAAATATATAGATAATTATGAAATGATTGGGAGAGGAACTATCTCCAGTTTAATAGATTTGCGACTCATATTTGATCAACTGTCTCTATTGGCGATCTGCCTCCATATGATAAAGAAAGAACTGGCTGTAGTCTCCACTGTGAAAGCTAAGAGAAGGTACTGCAGTATGAGCCAGATTGTTGGACTACATCAACAGAGTATGCTGGGCAAAGTACTCTGTGACATAGTACCTATGTCCGTTTGGCTTAAGTGGAGTGTGTCATATCCTTTTAATGTAAATTTAAAAAAAAAATACTTAACATGTGAGAACAGAGTTTGTTTTACTCTAACCCATAAGTTGACAGAAACAATCTAAGACCATAAGAAGTTAAACGTATTGGATTTCATTCAATGGAAGAAAGCCAATAACACATTAAAATTAAATTAACAGAAAAAACAATGGGAATACTTACTTGTGTCTAAAGTCAGAAAACTCTGTATTCAGATATCAGATTTCAGGAATATGGTCACAGCAAGGTCAGTTTTATTGAAAATTTCCACCACTCTTTATAAAAAGAAATTCAATTATATAATTGATTCGCATCTATAACACCAACAGAGTGGAAGTAAAAATGGAAAACAAAAGAACAAGATAAAAATAAGTTTAACTATAAATAGACACATTATAAAAACAAAACAAAAAAGAAAGTTAATCTGGAAAACTGTATTCTAATTACAGATATACTGTACAACCCTACTGCAATGTATAGCACCATGTCAGCTGTGCAAATAGCAGTTCACAGCCACAGTTTCATGGCAGCATTGTAGCCAATTAGGATATCGCCAGTCACAATAGGTATGTAATTCAGGGACTGTGCATAGAAACGTAGAATTTGAAAGTAGATAAGAACTAAAAAAAAAACATCAAGTCTACCCATATTACATGTTACTTTTTCCTTAGGATAGCCTTATGCATGTCCCAGGCATTTTTGAATTCCTTTACAGTCTTTTGTGTTTAGCACCTCAAATGGAAGTTTATTCCATGAGGCCGATTTATGAAAGGTCTTGCGGACCTGATCAGACAGTGCGGATCAGGTCCGCAAGACCTCGCTGAATGCGGAGAGCAATACGCTCTCCGTATTCAGCATTGCACCAGCAGCTCACAAGAGCTGCTGGTGTAATGCTGCCCCCTGCTAACTCGAGATGTCAATCAACCCGATCCTTTTCGATCGGGTTGAATTGCGGCGATTCCTGTCTGCCTCATCAGAGCATAACTGCTGTTTCTGGAGAGTCTGAAGACTCGCCAGAAACACGGCCCTTCAAAATCCATTCAGAGCTTGATAAATGGGCCTCCATGAATCCACCACCCTTTCTGTAAAAAATGCTTCCTCAAATTTCTCCTGAATCTGCTAACCTCTAACTTAGATTGTGACCCCTTGTTTTAGCATTTATTTTTTTGTGAAAAATGCTTTCAGTTTCTATTTTATTAAGTCCCTTGATATATTTGAAGGTTTCTATCATGTCACCTCTTTCCCTTCTATCCTCTAAACTATACATATTTAGATCATAGAGTCTTTCTTTGTACATTTTATATTTTAGGCCATGTACTATTTTAGTAGCCCTCCTTTGGACAGCTTCTAGTTTATTTATATCTTTCTGAAGATATGGGCTCCAGAAATGTACACAGTATTTCAAATTTGGTCTAACTAATGATCTGTAAAGTGGCATAAGCACTTTGCTATTTCTGCTACTAATACCTCTTCCAATACAACCAAGTATTCAACAGGCCTTACTGGCTGCACTGCTGCATTGTGTACTACATTTTAAATCATCTGATATAATAAGTCCCAAGTCCATTTCTTCTTTATTTACAGTCAGTAATGTACCATTGAAACTTTAATTGGCTTTTGGATCCTATATGCATAATTTTGTTCTTGGTAATATTACATTTCAGATCCCATTTATTTGACCAGTCCTCTAGTTTTTTTAATAGCACAGTTCATTTGATCAACCCCTCCTGGAACATCTACCCTGTTAAAAATGTTCATCAGCAATCATCAGCAAACAAGCAACCCTTCCCCTTAAGCCCACTTCCAATATCACTTATGAACATGTTTAACACAACAGGCACACATACTGACACATACTGACCCTTGGGGAACACCACTAGTAACTGATGCTTTATTTGAATGTACTCAATTAATTGAAACCCTCTGTTGTCTATCTTTAAGCCAGCATTCTACCCACTTAACAATCTTAACATCTATTCCAAGGCAATACATTTTGTGAATAAGTTTGTTTTGTGGGACAGTGTCAAATGCTTTGCTAAATTCTAAATATGCAACATCTATGGCTCCTCTCTGGTCTATTATTTTAGTTACATGGTCAAAGAAATCAATTTGATTAGTCTGACAAGATCTTCCAGCAGTGAAACCATGCTTTCCTTTGTCTTCTAAGTTGTTTGACTGAAGGAAAGATACAAGTCTTTCCTTTAAAAGAGTTTCCATAAATTTCCCTGCAATTGAGGTCAAACTGATTGGCCTATAGTTAGCAGAATCTTCCCTACTACCCTTTTTATGAAGAGGGACTACATTGGCAATTTTCCTTTTGGAACAACTCCTGTTAGAAGTGACTGATTAAATAAATCAGCTAATGGAGTAGCTATTATGGACCGAAGTTCTCTTAGAACCCTTGGATAAATATTATCTGGACCCACAGGTTTATTTACTTTTAGTTTTGATAAAGCCATTGAAACCTCTTCCTCTGTAAAAAAAAAAAGTACTACTCACATTATTATTTACAGTAACATCCCTTAATAGAATCTGACTATCTTTACCATCTGTTGTAAAGACTGAACAAAAATAATCATTTAAACAGTTTGCTATTTGTTTATATTCTTCCATTACTCTATCATCATTATTAAGTCTAACTATCCCTCGGTTAGTTTTTCTCTTTTCACTGATATGTAGGGATTTATTTTGGCCTAAGCCAACTAACCCTGTACTTAAGGATCATTAAAAACACTATAATTGCATTATCAACAAGTATGGTTGCCAGGTGTCCAGTATTCAACCATACAGTCCAGTATTTTACTAAGCTGACCAGTAAAATCTTCACAAAAACACTGGACACTTAAATTTCCATTTTTTTAAGGTCCCTAAATGTTATTTAAATATAAAAGGCCTATGGCTAAACACAAAATATGCATGGAGCAGAGCAAAGTGAGGAGCACTCAATTCAGTCAAATTACTTTGGTTATCATATAGAGCTTTTTGGAGGGGCATTATGTGATCCCATTAACATAGGGCCAGATTACAAGTGGAGCGCTGACAGTTACACGCAAGTGATAAGGGGTTTATCGTGGGTGTTTGCCATGCGTATTACAAGTTGAAAGTAAATGCGATTGCTTGAGCGAAATCACGATTTATGCTAGGATTACCGCGTTCTCAGAGTTCTGGTTAACTGTACTGTGAAACAAAAAAGATGCACAAAACACATCAAAACTACAAAACACAGTTATGCATCATCAGAATTGCATCATCTAATAAAAATGATTTAAAAACAATACTGCACACAAAGGTAAGGGCTCAAAGATATGAAGTCTCAGGTGTTAGAAAAAAAAGGCAGGCAAAGGGCTTTAACATAGACATACATAGATATACATGTCTATAGATGTATATGTATGTATTTATATATATTTGTTTTTTTATGTGTACATAAGTATTTATGTATTTACAGTATATGTGTATGTATGTATTTACAGACATATATAGACATATAAATACATATGTACCCAAAAATAGACATATATATATAAGTGCATTGGAGCCCTTTGCAGTTAAGTTGATGAAAACATGTAAAATCATATTTATGCAATATTCATATTTAATAAAGTGTTATACGCTTCAACTTCGTAGACACTATCATCCGTATACCAAGATTCTCAGGGATAAAGGCTTGAAATATAGATGGGGCTACCCAGTACGACTGTTCATCACCAAAGACAGCCAACAATTCCTCGCCACGACGCCACAACAGGCCAGAGAACTTTTATTGAAATGGGAACTGCTCCCACGGGACTCGGGGGACCGTGACCCTGGCCCTGCTGAAAGCAGCGGACTTAGGGCCTCTGCACCAACCTGGAGACCACTACCACAACGGCCGACGCCCACTTCCAAAAGATCCCTAGACTCAAGGGACTTATCCTTAGCTGATGATACATAGGGAATCCGTTTACAGCTCTATTCATACAGTTTTGCATTGAACCAGAGACTTTTGTGGGCTTCTCCCACGCACGCTTTTCAAAAGGAACCTCAGGCCACAGATGAAGATGGGTGAGACATCCTGATTACATACTAACTTGAACTATGTACTTTCATACTTCCATAATTTTGTAGTTGAACTGATAACCTCACTGGGTGCTATGTTCTAAATACAAGCTGTTCTTGATCTCCCTGTTAACGTTCTAACCATAGAACACTCAATATACACAATATATGCATTGATAGTACCTAGTATAATCAGACATGATTACCCCTATGTTTATTGCTGATTGAATGAAGGATCAACTGTAATGTCTCACCCTAGTTATGTTTTTTCTTTAAGTATGTTCCTTATGTTACTCTGAAATGTTTGCTCTGATTACTTAACTACAGGATACACCGATAGAGATCTGACCAGCTGACTCCACATCACTCCCTCTAGCTTTCCTCCTGACCCTTATACCCTACGAACCCACACACGACCTGTCCCTACATGACAATACACTTGTACCCGACTATAGGTGACACTAGTTATAATAAGACCACTGGAGGAAGGTAAGACTTGAGTATATAAGTAAATCAGAACCGCAACCCCCGACCTTACACAGAAGCAGCTCACTAACGCAGGCTTAGCTACCTGTCACTTTCTCATCTCTATAAGGCTGCCCTCTTAGCCAGAAAATCATATCCCCTCTTTGATTAGGACTTACACTATGAGCTAGATACTTCCACAGCCCTAATTGACAGACATCTGATACCTCTCATTAAGGAGTCACCTGGTCAGATGACAGAGCACATTCCTCCTCTGGTTGGATAGTTTGTTTATATGTTTTTGTTTATTACTGTTTAACATGTTACATATCAATTTAAGTATGTTATGTTATACTTATGTTGTGTTATAAAAGCACTATTGTTATTGGGTTTGGCGGAGGCAATGGCTGACCTCTGCATACCTCCGCCCCACAAAAATAGTTGTGTCCCCCTGATAGACATCAGGAGAGACACTCATTGCGAAAGTGATTCTTTGACACTTTTTTTTCCCTCACCCTTTCATTACTCTTTTATAAGAGTAATATTTAGGACACCCGACTTCTTGACTATAGCAGACACCACAGCTTGATAGACTGCCGTTTTCGGCTCCTCGATAGCAGCCCCCATATTCCCTTTACCCCCCACTAGGGTAGTACCATTCCCTTAGTCCTTAACTGACCCCAGTAATGGCACCGATCAGAATAGCTACCCTCAATGCGCAGGGACTCAATTCCCCTACAAAGAGGAAACTCTTGCTGAATTATGTCCGTACACACAAGATCCACATTCTGTTTCTCCAGGAGACACATTGGTCGGGAGAAACTCACACCATTAAGGGCACGAGACATTATCCTATCTGCGAAATTGCCTCTAATAACGCAGGGAAGACACGAGGAGTGGCAATTCTGCTCAGTAGAGACTTAACCTACACACTAGAACACGTTGAGAAAGATACAGAAGGTAGATTCCTCATACTAATCTGTAAACTTAATGGCATTCAATACACCTTAGCCTCAGTATACGCGCCGAACACAAAGCAGATCCCCTTTGTAAGGCAGTTTCTAGCCAAGGTAGACCAACTTAAGAGAGGCCACCTAATCATTGGCGGAGACCTCAACATGGTATGGGACCCACATAGAGATAAGAGATCCCCCCTCACCACTCACTCAGATAGAAATATCTCGTCAACTTCTAATGCCTTCAGAAAACTCATGTTCCAGCACTGTCTATACGATGCATGGAGGTGTCTAGCCCCTAATACTACAGATTTCACACACTACTCCAAAGCACACAACTCCTCCTCGAGGATCGACTTTGTCTTATGTGACTCCTGGTCCTTAGATAAGATGACAAATCCGACTATCCAACCATGTACATGGTCAGACCATGACATGGTCTATTTAGACTTCTCTGAACTACAGACCTTGACTAGTAGGCCCCCTTGGAAACTCCCTGATCAGCTATTGGATGAGAGAGAGGTGCCCTCACTTCTCCGGGAATTAACTGACTTTTTGACACACAATGACACAGGCTCCACTGACCTAGATATGGTCTGACAATATGGCGATTGAGAGGGCGCTAGAAAGCTGGGTATACTTAACACACCTAATTGATTAAGATTATATCAAACAAAGAATAAATCAAATACGGTACATTTTTTATCAATCTTTTACTGTGGAAATATCCCTAATTTGTGCAATACATAAATTTATAAAACAATATATGAAAACATTTGCAGACACATAAAATAAGATATTGGATACAATATCTTAAATAGTACTATTGGAATACCACCCTGATATAAAATATATATTTTTATAATAAGCGCTTTTAAAAATATAATTGATCAATGTTTAAATCTTTAAAATCAATATATTTATTCCTGGATATAATGGACAGTCTCTGTGGTCCTTATATATTTTCAACAGATGAAATCCCTTTGGTTGTATGGTATATTGCATACAAGACTTATCTCTGTGATTAGAATTAATATACTGGATAAAAACGATAAAATGTTCCTTATTTAGGATACTTTGTATCTTTGCTTGGTTATATATGTAACTTTAACTCACAGAAAGTTGCAGCGACTGTATCCAAATGTCGCTGTGATGTATCTCAGAAACTGTGGTCTTTAGTCATAACACGCTCCTTGCGTGTGGGCCGCTTTGTGTGCTGCAGCTCCTATCCTCTGGCACAGGATTCACCACTCCCTCCGTGGGGAGGTGACCGGCAAAGGTACGCCGCTCCTTGCGTGTGAGTACCTGACGAGATGTTATCTTTTGCTTCCAATGTTCACAGCTCCCTGCTTGTGACAAGCAGTCTGGATTTTGGTAAGTACGATCCTTGAGGTGGAATGGGCACCTGCTCTTAGCGTTAATACGCGCGGGTAAATACTAGGTACCTAGTGGGTTTGGTTCTGGTAACAGGCAACTTCAACTTCTACGCGTTTCACCCGTGTATGTGGGCTTTATCAAGATTTTCTTGATAAAGCCCACATACACGGGTGAAACGCGTAGAAGTTGAAGTTGCCTGTTACCAGAACCAAACCCACTAGGTACCTAGTATTTACCCGCGCGTATTAACGCTAAGAGCGGGTGCCCATTCCACCTCAAGGATCGTACTTACCAAAATCCAGACTGCTTGTCACAAGCAGGGAGCTGTGAACATTGGAAGCAAAAGATAACATCTCGTCAGGTACTCACACGCAAGGAGCGGCGTACCTTTGCCGGTCACCTCCCCACGGAGGGAGTGGTGAATCCTGTGCCAGAGGATAGGAGCTGCAGCACACAAAGCGGCCCACACGCAAGGAGCGTGTTATGACTAAAGACCACAGTTTCTGAGATACATCACAGCGACATTTGGATACAGTCGCTGCAACTTTCTGTGAGTTAAAGTTACATATATAACCAAGCAAAGATACAAAGTATCCTAAATAAGGAATATTTTATCGTTTTTATCCAGTATATTAATTCTAATCACAGAGATAAGTCTTGTATGCAATATACCATACAACCAAAGGGATTTCATCTGTTGAAAATATATAAGGACCACAGAGACTGTCCATTATATCCAGGAATATATTGATTTTAAAGATTTAAACATTGATCAATTCTATTTTTAAAAGCGCTTATTATAAAAATATATATTTTATATCAGGGTGGTATTCCAATAGTACTATTTAAGATATTGTATCCAATATCTTATTTTATGTGTCTGCAAATGTTTTCATATATTGTTTTATAAATTTATGTATTGCACAAATTAGGGATATTTCCACAGTAAAAGATTGATAAAAAATTTACCGTATTTGATTTATTCTTTGTTTGATATAATCTTAATCAATTAGGTGTGTTAAGTATACCCAGCTTTCTAGCGCCCTCTCAATCGCCATATTGTTTGTTCATTTCTATCTTGAGGAGATAGTGGAGAGTGGCTTAGGTATCCTTTTTAGATTTTAAGCGCTGATAACTCCTGTGCTATCTTCTAGATATGGTCTGGGCAGCCCTTAAGGCATTCTTGATAGGATACTTCATCAAGGCGTTAGCTCACCGTCGTAAGACAGGATACCAATCCTTAGCCAAGCTCTATGGAGAGCTTTATTCTTTAGAGGCTACTAACAAATCATGCCCCGAATCCCTATTAGCCCAACAGATAGGCTACATTAGAGATGAAATTGCCAGAAGGGAAACCCTGCGAGTGCAGGACAGTCTACATAAACTTAAACAATTATACTATTACAAGGGCAATAGGGCAGACAGGCTGTTAGCCAATAAACTCAGAAAGCGCGCACAGCAGAGTAGGATAGCCTTTATCACAACTCAGAAGGGACCGGTCCACTCCCCCAAAGCAATAGGAGTAGCCTTCGCGGAATACTACTCCTCCCTCTATAACATCGCGTCAGCGGAACTGACGACTAAAGCCACACCAGATGACATCCGTCGGTTCCTAGAGGGGCTGGACCTACCTACGCTGATGGATGAGGCTAAGACTGCACTAACAAAACAGTTCACATTGCGGGAGGTCAGCATGGCCATAGCTGACTTAGCACCCCACAAAGCCCCGGGTCCAGACGGCTTCACTGTCGCCTTCTACCAGACCCTTAGTCCCTCACTTTCTCCATTTTTGCTTCGTCTCTTTAATAGAGTGGCCCAACGTGGTGAGTTCCTTCCGGAATTTCTGGAGGCTAACATCACTACGATCCATAAAGAGGGCAAAGACCCATCGCTATGCTCTAGCTATAGGCCCATCTCCCTCATAAATGTTGACGCCAAGATTTACGCCAAGATCCTCACCAACAGGCTGAGCGCACACCTCCAGACGCTAATACACTTGGACCAAGTGGGTTTTGTCCTTAATAGACAGGGCTCTGATAATACGCGCCGTCTTTTGAACATATATTCAGAGGTAGCAGATCTGGGCCTACCCATGCTCACTCTGTCACTCGACGCTGAAAAGGCGTTTGACAGAGTGAGGTGGGACTATTTAACCCAGGCCCTGATGGCATTTGGGATCCCTAATGCTTATATCAAAGCTACCATGGCACTTAATTCATCCCCCACAGCGGTGGTGAGAGGCTTGGGTTTCTGTTCCCCCACGATACGGATAACGAACGGGACAAGACAGGGGTGTCCCCTGTCTCCCCTACTGTTTGTGCTGGCAATCGAGCCCCTAGGCGCAGCCATCAGGAAGTGCCCCGAAATACAGGGACTTCAGCTCCACGACACCATTCAGAAACTAGCTCTATTCGCGGATGACCTTACGGTCTTCCTCACAGAGCCTCTAGATTCTCTCCCTCCATTGTTCCGCCTACTGCAGAAATTCGGCGAACTCTCATATTACAAAATTAATGTTAGTAAAACTGAGGTGTATTCCCTCAACCTTCCTATTGAAGAGGAGCGCAGCATTCGGCTCCTCTACCCTTTCAACTGGTCCAGAAAGGGCATTAAACATCTTGGGGTATTTCTGTCTCATTCCAAACAGATCACTATAAGAGAAAACTATGAGAAATTACTGAGAGAGATCACACTCGAATTGTATACCAATAGGTATGGCGAGATCTCATGGTTTGGCAGAATAGCGGCTCTCAAAATGATGGTCTTGCCCAGACTCACATACGCGTTCCGATGTATCCCCATCCCAGTTCCGGTATCTTTGATCCGGAAGTTCCAGACTATCTTTAATACCTACACCTGGCGTAACAAGAGACCACGAGTAGCAGCCCACATACTGCAAGCTCCCATAGAGAGAGGAGGTGCGGGCCTCCCTAACGTGAGGAAATACCATGAGGCAGCAATGGTCACCCACGCCTCAGCTTGGGGTAACGACCTCCCAGAGACCAGATGGAGGGAACTAGAACAGGCATCCTTGCCGGCACTGATGGAACTGGAGGACCTTCTGTGGCTCCCCCCACATTGGCGGGCAAAAATTTGCATTTCTAACAACATAGTTAAGGGGTGTCAGGAGACCTGGCTGAAATTGAGACACAACAGACTCATAGCCCCACACCCCTCACCCACACATTCTATCAGAGGCCTCCTTGTGGGTTTGCCTGATATCCCTACCAATTCATGGTCTGTCACAGAAGTGATCACTCTGACAGACTTTTATGATAATAAGAAACTAAAAACCCATGCGGCCATGTTGGCCCTACCCTCTGTAACCCCGAGGTTCCACTTTACACTTCTATGCCTTCGAGCGCTGCTGCGTTCTTGGGGCTTTCTAGAAGATGCGCTGAGAGACCCTACCCCGTGGGAATTACGCTGGAAGGCCAATCTTCAACTCCATAAACCTCTCTCGGTACATTATCAGTGCCTACTGAGTGACCCTGTCCCTTCCAAAACTACCCATATGGAGGCTTGGGAGAGAGATTTACAACTTAACTACCCACTAGAGATCTGGGAGGAAGCAATTTGTATTACTAAAAAGGCCACCCACTGTGTCACCCTATATGAGCTTTATTTTAAGATGATTACGAGATGGCATTTAGTACCTACTAAACTGCAGAAGTTCTACCCTGATCACTCTCCCATGTGCTGGCGAGAGTGTGGAGAGAGGGGCACCCCGACCCACATCTGGTGGTCATGCCCAAAATTGTCAGGTCTCTGGAAAAGAGTGGAAGCCCTATGTAAGGATCTTGAGCTGGTGGAAAAAGTAAGCCCGGCCTTGGCGATTCTACATTTGGGAGTGGACCTGGTCCCTAGAGCTAAACGAAACTTACTAATATACATCCTCATCTCCACCAAACTACTAATAGCCAGAAACTGGAAGAAAAGCCAACCCCCCAGATGGCAGGGAGTAGTAGACTGTATAAATTACATTAGAAGTATGGAAAACTATGTATATAGAGAACGCAAGACACTGACTGACTTCTGCCTTATCTGGGAACCATGGGACACCCTTATGTCCCATAATGTGCATAACTAGACTATCTGACATCCGACACTGCCACCATACCCTCATAGTCACTCCCCCACATTCTGCTATACGAGGAAGCCGGACAATGGACATTTAAGGGAGTCAGTGACGGCATTACTGTAGCCTCTCTGGACTCCCGCAAGATACGTGGTGCAATGAACCAAACCCACATATATATACATCCTCACTGTACCTGCAATATTCCCCTACTGCATAGTCCTAACAATCCTATATGCTAATTTAAACGCCGTCCCAGTTGTATATTCACTAAAGAGAGCCACTAGGCTCCACATTGTTTAATAAGATCCTAATTGACGGCCTCTGTAAAAACGAGGTGCGTGTACCAATTGAGGCGGTAATTCGCCTCATGCTATGAAGTTTATGTACTGTTATACTGTTGTTCACTTTGTTATGATGCATAAGCTATATGTCATGTGATTTACCTCAATAAAAACTATTTATTAAAAAAATAATAAAGTGTTATACTGTGTATTTACTGTAAATATTTCCCATTTCAATGTTCTTCACATAGCAGAATATGTTCTAAGTATTTATAAATAAATATTTTCAATATATATCGGTATATATCTATACCTATATATAATCATATATAATGAGTGAGAGTGAGGGAGTGAGTGTAATATACCTTTAAGACAGATCCCTCCTACTATTAACCAAACCCTATTTAACCTATCAGTACCATATGCACCTTGCCTGTTAATTGTTGTCCTACGCTCAGTTAGCTCTGTGTAGAGTCAGCTCTATTTCATAGTTTTATTTCCAGGTCCTTGGTAGTATTTCACCTCTGATTTTTGAACCAGCGACAACTACCTTTACTTTCATCAACTACTTGTGCAAGAACAAATCAACTTTATCACAGTCTCCAAAGTATCGTATCCTGTACCGGTAAATGCAGCTTCTATTCAGTACATTCAGTAGCGGTTTCCTTCAGAACTCCTTACCGCAACCGGAAGTGAGTCACACTCTCACCGGCTTCACTTTCCTCCACACGCTGACGGATGAACTTCTCCCCAAACTCGAACTTCTGACTAAGGTATCATACTGCTCATTTTGGTCTAAAGTCGGTAAGCACATTTACGATATCCTCTAAAGCATTCCGGTTCTCTACTTTGATACTTGTGACTGAATCACCAAATATTATCTGTGTTTTACTAATGGATGAATGTATAACTACTGTATATATTTTATCCCGGTGTGAGTGTGTGAAGATTGATTGCCAAACTTGCTGAAACCTCTATCATCGCTACAATGGATATGCTACACTAAAGCTAATTTACGTTTTCATACCAGACTGCAGAGATCTCAATCTGCAACCTATCACTGCTTATTAGAAAGTCTCTGTATTAATGTGCACTTGCTTTCTTTATATTCAGTGTTATTTATCTAACTGTTCCTACGACTAAAAAGCTCACAGTTACTGATCTTAGTAAAATCAAATACTTTGCTGAGACAAATAACACAAGAGCAACAAAACCAATTTTACATTGGTCAGAGCATTACAGTATTAACAGGCCAAAAAACTACCTGTTTGTTTAACTCTTTAAGTCATGGAACCACAAGAGATTCAGAATGAGTTCAATAATATACATCAAAAATTGGACTACCTTGCACGTGGCTTAACAGAGGTGCAAGCAGAGAATACTGCACTAAAAGCATTAATTAAAGACTGTTTAACCCCTAAAGAGCAGGCAACTCCTGAACCACAAATTCAGCCTCCCACACCTTTTGCAGGTAAACGTTCTGCCTTTAGGGATTTTAAAAATGCGTGCAATTCACTTTTCACTATGAGACCTAGGACTTACCATAGTGAGAAAATCAAAGTTTGCACAACTATTTCCTACTTACTTGGGGAACCTAGAACATGGGCCAATAGGCTATATGAAACTAATGATCCCGTATTAGATTCTTTACAGGACTTTTTTTCTGCTATGTCTATCTTATATGAAGACACAAACATTCAGATTAATGCAGAGTCTAAATTACGTGCCCTTAAACAAGGCAAGCGAAGTGTTGAGGAATACATCACTGATTTTCAGATGTGGGCTTCAGACTCACAATGGAATGAGGTTAGCCTCAGAAATCAGTTTAGGTTGGGACTATCTGAGAGTCTAAAGGATGAACTTTCACGTCTTGAAATGCCTGACTCTTTAGCAGCTCTCATAAAGATTTGCATCACTCTTGACAGACGCTTAAGAGAACGTAAAGCAGAGAGATCACTTTATGAGACAGTCCCAAGACGCTCATACCCCACACCTGTAACACAAGAAAAGAGCTCCTCCAATCCTATACCCATGGAAATAGGAGCTATAAGGGGTCCTCTTTCCTCAGAGGAAAAGATAAGACGAAGGTTATCAAATCTCTGCCTTTATTGTGCACATAAAGAGCACTCTGTGAGTGATTGTCCATTGTTAGCTAAACAAAGAAAGGGTAAGACAGTATTTGTTAAACACATAGATAACACCTCAAAGACACAACATCTAACTATTCCCCTTTCTTTACAGTGGGATCAAGACAACCTACAGACTGAAGGACTGATAGATTCTGGGGCGACTGGAGTATATATTGACACAGATTTTGTAAATAGAAATAAAATACCCACTGTGTGCAAAGCAAATCCAGTTTTTGTCAAGTTAATTGATGGCACTTTCATTCAGAAAGGACCAATCACTCATCACACCATACCTCTCCTATTAACCACATCTAACATACACACTGAATATGTCTCATTCGATATAATTCCTATAGCACAACATTCAGTTATTTTGGGTTATACATGGTTAGTGACTCATAATCCTCTTATAGATTGGACACAAAACTCTGTAAAGTTAAATTCACCTTATTGTTCTAAGACTTGCTACCCACAGGTTTCCATTGCTACTATGGAACAGGGTATTCCATGTGTTTATCAGGATCTGGCAGATGTATTTGATTTGAAAGAAGCTGAAAATCTACCACCACATAGGACATTTGACTGTCCCATTGATATTATTCCTGGATCTCAAATACCTCATGGCAAAATATACCCAATGAATCAAAATGAGCTACAAGATTTACGTTCCTATTTGGATGATAATTTAAGAAAGGGGTTTATTACACACTCTACCTCTCCCGCAGCCGCTGGGATTTTTTTTGTGAAAAACAAAGATGGAACTTTACGTCCCATCATCGATTATAGAGCCTTAAACAAAATTACAATAAAGAACCGTTACCCTCTCCCTTTAATACCTGAGCTATTAGAAAGACTTACAGGAGCCACGGTATTTTCAAAGCTGGATCTAAAAGGAGCATACAATTTAATCCGTATCAAAAAGGGTGATGAGTGGAAAACCGCTTTCCGCACTAGATACGGACTATTCCAATACAACGTTATGCCCTTCGGATTATGTAATGCTCCGGCAACCTTCCAGCATTTCATAAATGAGATTTTCCATGATCTCACTGACGTTTGTGTAATCATCTATTTGGATGATATCTGGATATATTCCAAAGACATGACTGAACATGAGAAACACGTACGTTGGGTTTTATCTAGACTTAGACAAAACAAGTTATATGCTAAGTTGGAGAAATGTATCTTTCATACATCTGAAATAAAATTCTTAGGATACATTCTAAAACCTAACAAAATTGAGATGGATCAACAAAAGATCCAGGCAATTATAGATTGGCCAGAACCCTCTACTGTACGCTCACTCCAGAGGTTTCTGGGGTTTGCAAATTTTTACAGGAAATTTATTAAAGGATTTTCCTCCGTAGTAAAACCCCTTACACAACTGACTAGCATCAGACACAAATTTCATTGGACAGAAGAGTCTAAAGAAGCTTTTAATAAGCTTAAAAGACTTTTCACTTCAGCTCCAGTTTTAACCTTACCTGATTACAACCAACCATTTATATTAGAAGTAGATGCTTCCAATTCTGGAATCGGAGCTGTACTATCACAACAAAACAAGGAGACTAACCAGATCCATCCTATAGCATTTTATTCCAAGACCTTCTTACCAGCAGAGAACAATTACTCTATTGGTGACAAAGAGTTACTAGCTATAAAACGCTCGCTCGAACATTGGAGACACCTATTAGAAGGAACAAAAGAACCCTTTCTAATTTACACTGACCATAAAAACCTTGAATACTTGAGGACTAATAAGACTCTTTCTTCCCGTCAAGTACGGTGGGCACTTTTCTTGGATCGCTTTAATTTTCTGATTACATACCGGCCAGGTATAGCAAATGTAAAAGCTGATGCTTTATCAAGACAATTTGATTCCAACCAACCATTAAGTATCACAACATCAATTATACCAGAAGAAAAGATTCTGGGTACTCTTACTAATTTAGAGACTGAGATTCTAACCGCTCTACAAACTGAGATACACATACCCCCAGAGTGTGTCAAGGATCCTACAACAGGATTATTCTACAACAAGGGAAGGTTATTCATCCCTGAGTCTCAACGACAGATTATATTAAACAACACTCATGACAATTTGTTATCTGGACATACAGGAATTCAAAAGAATATTGAGTTAACTAAACGAAATTTTTGGTGGCCTCAAATGGAAAAGACTATAACTGAGTATATCATTGGTTGTGATGTCTGTGCCAGAAACAAGATTGAACACAGGAAACCTATTGGTTACTTAACATCGCTACCAATACCTGATAGACCATGGAGTACCATATCCATGGACTTTATTGTTGAATTACCAGAGTCACAACATTACAATACGATATTTGTTGTAGTAGACCAATTAACCAAACTTGCTCATTTCACACCACTGAAGGCTCTTCCCACTGCTTACATAACAGCAAAAGCCTTCATCAGAGCTATAGTCCGGTTACATGGTTTACCATCAACCATTATAACTGACAGGGGTACTCAGTTCACCTCCGCTTTCTGGAGATCACTCTGTAAATTACTAAAGATTGATACACGTTATTCTACAGCATTCCACCCTCAGACCAATGGTCTAACTGAACGATTGAATCAAACCTTAGAACAGTACCTCAGGTGTTATATTACACATTTACAGGATGATTGGGTAACATACCTACCCATGGCAGAATTCTCATACAACAACTCTGTATCCTCCTCAACAAAGATGACTCCATTTTTTGCCACATATGGTTTTCACCCCACATCAATCACTCTATCAAACACTCCAGTCAACTCCCCAGGTGCTACAACATATATCACTACATTACAAGATCGCTTAGAACAAATAAAGACACACCTCGTTCAAGCTAAAGACCGACAAAAACATTATTATGATCAGAGACATCGACCCTCACCAGTTTATAAGTTGGGTGATCAAGTACTCTTATCCACTAAATATTTGAGGTTACAGATACCTAGTAAAAAATTAGCAAATCAGTTTATAGGACCATTCCTGATAGACAAAATCATCAATTCCAATGCAGTACGACTCAAATTACCAAGACATTACAAGATTCATAACACTTTTCATGTCTCTTTATTAAAACCTTACACATCGGACAGAAACAGATTGCATTTGGTAGATCCTCCTCCCTTACTCTCGAACAGTCAGGAGGACTTCGAGGTCGAAAGTATTTTAGACTCTCGTATTAGGAGAAAGAGATTGGAATATCTCATCCAATGGAAGGGTTATGGACCAGAGGAGAATTCTTGGCAGCTTCACTCAGAGATTACTGCTCCAAGACTTCTTAGGCGCTTCCATCTGCGTTACCCCTCTAAACCTCATCCTGAATCACCGGGGGTGATTCTTTAACGGGGGGAGATGTAATATACCTTTAAGACAGATCCCTCCTAGTATTAACCAAACCCTATTTAACCTATCAGTACCATATGCACCTTGCCTGTTAATTGTTGTCCTACGCTCAGTTAGCTCTGTGTAGAGTCAGCTCTATTTCATAGTTTTATTTCCAGGTCCTTGGTAGTATTTCACCTCTGATTTTTGAACCAGCGACAACTACCTTTACTTTCATCAACTACTTGTGCAAGAACAAATCAACTTTATCACAGTCTCCAAAGTATCGTATCCTGTACCGGTAAATGCAGCTTCTATTCAGTACATTCAGTAGCGGTTTCCTTCAGAACTCCTTACCGCAACCGGAAGTGAGTCACACTCTCACCGGCTTCACTTTCCTCCACACGCTGACGGATGAACCTCTCCCCAAACTCGAACTTCTGACTAAGGTATCATACTGCTCATTTTGGTCTAAAGTCGGTAAGCACATTTACGATATCCTCTAAAGCATTCCGGTTCTCTACTTTGATACTTGTGACTGAATCACCAAATATTATCTGTGTTTTACTAATGGATGAATGTATAACTACTGTATATATTTTATCCCGGTGTGAGTGTGTGAAGATTGATTGCCAAACTTGCTGAAACCTCTATCATCGCTACAATGGATATGCTACACTAAAGCTAATTTACGTTTTCATACCAGACTGCAGAGATCTCAATCTGCAACCTATCACTGCTTATTAGAAAGTCTCTGTATTAATGTGCACTTGCTTTCTTTATATTCAGTGTTATTTATCTAACTGTTCCTACGACTAAAAAGCTCACAGTTACTGATCTTAGTAAAATCAAATACTTTGCTGAGACAAATAACACAAGAGCAACAAAACCAATTTTACATTGGTCAGAGCATTACAGTGAGTGTGTGTGAGAGAGAGAGAGAGAGAGAGAGAGAGAGAGAGATATGTATTTATGAACTAAGAACATTGTAATGTGAAATATTCATATTTTCATGTCGGGTTAGTGCACATGAGAATATGCAATCGGGTTTTCACGCGAGTTTTTTTTCCATTATTTTTGGGAAAATACATGAATACGTACGTGATTTTCTAAGTTCGGCATTTTGTGCTCATTGCGTTAGTGCACAAGCAAAAACAGTTTACTTTTAACTCATAATACAAGTGCAACCCGATAAGCGCAAAAAGCTTACTTCTAGTGCAGTTAACGCTCAAGCACGAGCGTTAAATATCCTTAACCCTTTCTGGTCCTAAATAATTTTAACATTATTGCGCTAGCAGGTCTTATTTAATTTTCTAAAAATAAATAAATAAATAAATAAATAAATAATATGCGGTAATGGTTCCACAAGTGCGCACTCTACCCCAAGGCAGAACATGCTGTGATCAGAGATGTAATTGCAGAAAATGCAGCATGTCTACAGAAAGAATGGGACACATGCAGGAACTGTTAGTGCTTTCACTTTGCAGCCCTGCTCAACATTAGACTGTTCTTTTCTGCTCTGGCTGCACTGGGTAGGTTTTCCTTAACACAGTGCAGGTAGAGCAGAGTGCTGTTTGAAGAGAACAATCAAATATAGAGTAGTGCAGCAAAGCATTTATTGTTTACTGGCTCTCAGGGATTTTTTTTCAACCCTGCCCCTAACCTTTCCTGGTCTGCAAAGCTGTGAATTCTGAATGTAAGATGTTCTTGTAAGCAATGCATATTTTTTTATTACTACATTTCTATCTTGTGACGTTAAACCAAGGGAAAAGGAAACAACTTTTTTCAGGTGAGTTTTTTTTTTTAGTCTGCAGCTAATTTGCAATGCAATTTTTAACTGCAGCACTAGAATATAAAACTTAAGAAAAAAATGGCTTTACTCTCCCGTTAATCAACATATTGCAATTGAACTAGTGATTTTGTGTAACTACCTAACTTAAAATTGAATTTTACTTCAAAATGACCTGCAGAATTTTTTTTTACTAAAATTTAATTGCAGAAAGTGAAGAAAAGTTCTGCCTCTGGGGTCCTCACCCTTGCAGATTCCTGTAATTACACGCACGCCAAGCTAAGTTCAGTGTCGACAACAAGGGGCGGATTCAGTGTGGGGAAATGAAGCAGGGTGGGGACTTCTGTGTAGAAGTAATCTCTTCCCCAATGAGAACCGTGTCTCATATCCGCAAGCGTCCCTGTATGGGCTGTAGAGCTCTCGTGGGTGTGAACACACCTTCCAATCAGTATGCCAGGATGCCTCTGAAAAAGTAATGTCGGAATATATCCGACATTGGACTGCAATCGTTAAAACCCTGTGGGATATATTCCGACATAGGACCGGAAAGCGTTAATGAGTAATCCAAAGTGAGCTCAGGAGCATGCATGTGCCTTTAGCCATCTGGCAAGAGTATTTGCAAAATTGTTTATTGCAGTGTTATACAATGTTGCCAATCTTGCTGCCATAGAATGCGAAAGACACGCGCACGCTCCTAAGTTTGTTTCAGCCTACCTATTTATTTACCTTCTTCAACAAAGAGAACAAAGCAAATAAAAAAAAAAAAGTAAATTCGAAAGTTGTTTAAATTGCATGACGTATCAAAATCATGAATGTTTAATTTTGACTTTACAGTCCCTTTAAACCATTACATTAATTGTTGTCTTCACTTTGGTTCTTATTTCGAACTAAATCATAATTTACATACAACATCTTTTGTGGTTAATTTGGTGATTTATAATATAATAGTCACTGACATTTCTTTTTTTTAGATATATTTAGTCCTGTTAAACTATGTCAAAAAGTCACCTTAAGACTGAATTTACCCAGCTGCACCACAGACTAAACTTTTCCAAATTAACTATTTTTGAATGGCAAGATTTTCCCAGCAAAGGTACTGATAACTTCCAGATGTTTAGCTCAAAATTCTAAATTGGATTTCCTACGATAAAAAAAAAACGTATGAGTCATGATCACTGTATTAAACTAAAGCAGCAGTTTACAATTTATTTATTTTTTGCTTTAGAGCACCATTGGCATACTTTTGAAATTCATATGATGCCCGTGATTTAATTTTATATGTCATCCTCCCACAAGGACTCCATTGGTTCAATAGAAATATATAAATATGAAACTGTGAGCTAAGAAGTATCTAAATTAAAATGATCACACAATAGTGTCACTAAGAAGTTTGATTACCCTCTACCTTAAACGGACTGAAACAAATTATAATTATACATTGATTTTATTATTATTATTTTTTTTTTCAAAATAATTGTACTTTCTTTCAATACACTGGCTAACACAAGGGGAGTTCTGCTTAAAAGCTAATTAGGAATCCATTCCTAGGTCCAATTGTGCAAAGAGACACACTTCCTAATAGCTTCAAAATCAAAATAAACAACTTTAAACATCTTCTTTCTCTACCACTAGAAGGAGGCAACAATTCCTAAATCCCAAAAGTTCTATAAAACCCCATGGCACCTTACCGGAAACTAGTCTGACGTATAGCCAAGCAAATAAGGTAGACAAAAGAATTAAAGGGACATAAGCCCCAAAATCTTTATTTTATGACTCAGATAAATTTAAACAACTTTCCAATTTACTTCTATAATCAATTTTTCTTTATTTTCTTGTTATTCTTTGTTGAAAAGCAGGAAGGTAAGTTTAGGAATGTGCACGTGTCTGCATTATATGGCAGCAGTTTTGCAATAATGTTATACATTAGCAAGAGCACTTGATGGTAACACTATTTACTGTCATGTAGTGCTTCAGACATGTGCACGCTACCTATCTATATATTACTTCAACAAATAATACCATGAGAACAAAGCAAATTTGATAATAATGAAAGAAAAATGTTGGATTTCATGTCCCTTTAAGAGCAAAAAAAAAAAAATAGGAGCAGGGGAAAAAAGATGTGCAAAAAGAAATAAACCATTAACAGAAAAAAGTGAGGTCTTGTGGGCTTTCACCACCATAAAAGCAATGATTTTTTTTCTTTCATACAGGTGGTGAGAGTCCACGATCCATTACACCTGGAAACTTATACGTAAGATGTGGAGTCCATGAGTAATGAGAAATAAAGAACATCTTTTTTCACAGTGAAACTTAATCTAAAACTCAAATAAAACCCAAATAAAAAACAGGGTTTAAGTCTCTTTAATTATTTATTTTGAATGCAATTAAAAATATCCAACAGACAAAAACTAATTTAACCAGAAACAACTGCCTGTAGGACTTTCCTACCAAAGGCTGCCTCAGAAGAAGCAAAAACATCAAAATGGTAGAATTTAGTAAAAGTATGCAAAGAAGACCAAGTAGCTGCCTTACAAAATTGGTCAACTGAAACACCATTCTGAAAAGCTCAAAAAGTGACAATTGATCTAGAAGAATGAGCAGTAATCCCTTTAGGTGGAGGATGTCCTGTCTCCAGGTAAGCCTTGTGGATCAAAAGTTTCAGTCAAGAAGCCATCCAAATTATAGAGAAGCCTATCTGAAGAACTTTTGGGATTAGGATACAAAGAACGGATGACAATTTGCCGACTTATATAGATAAGGAGAATCACATGATAGAGACTCTTCTAGCAGAAAAGATATCCAAAAGAAACAAAGCCTTCCAAGAAAAAAAAGCTTAATATCCACCTTATGCATAGACTCAAATGGAGGAGCCTGCACAACCTTCAAAACCAAATTTAGGATGAGCAATTGGTTAATAAAAGGCTTAATCTTAGCCAAAGCCTGTGGAACAAACTAAAAGAGCAGAAATCTGACCTTTTAAAGAATTTGCAGCTAAACCCTTATCTAAATCATCCAGCAAAAATGGCAAAATCCTAGGAATTCTAAAAGAATGCCAGGAAAAAACATGATCCATACACCAAGAAATAAAAACCCTCCAAATCTCATGATAAATCTTCCTGGTCACGAGTTTACAGGCATGTATTAAAGTCTCAGATGCAGAATTAGAAAAACCTATCTGCCTAAGAATTAACTGTTCAATCTCCAAGCCATAAAGCTCAGAGACTTAAGATCCAGATGGAAAAATGGACCTTAAGCCAGAAGGTCTGGGTGCAGAGGAAGAGGCCAATATAGGCAACTGGAAAGACCAGATCTGCATACCAAACTCTGTGAGACCAAGCCGGAGCAATCAGAATTACTGATGATGCTTCTTGCCTGATTCTGGCAATCACTCTTCGTAGAAGAACCAGAACAGGAAAAAAAAATAGGCTAGTCAAAATGACGATTGAGCAACCAGAGCATCCACAAAACCTGCTTGAAGATCTCTGGACCTCGCACAGTAACTGTGAAGTTTTTAGTTCAACCAAGAGGCAATTAGACCTATTTATAGGAGACCCAAAAGATCCACTATCTGATTGAAAACACCCAGATGGAGAGTTCACTTCCCTGGAGGCAAGGACTGACAACTGAGAAAATCTGCTTGCCAGTTGTTTACTCCTGGAATATGAACTGCAGAAATCAGACAACAATTGGCTTCTGCCCAGTAAAGAATTTGAAACACCTCCTTCATGGCTAGGGAACTGCAAATTCCCCCCTGATGATTAATGTAGGCCACTTCTGCAACATTACAGTCTGTCTGAAAACGGTGATAAGACTCTCTTTTCAACAGAGGCCAACTCTGAATGGCCCTGAAAATTGCATGTAGTTCTAGAATATTTATTGGCAACCTCACCTCCCGAGGAAACCAAATCTCTTGTGCCCTCTGAGACCCCCAGATGGCCTTCCAACCTGAAAGATTGCATCACAGTCCAGGCAAATCCAAACCAGAACCAAACCACATCTTTCTGTGGAAAGAGAGAGATAAAAACCTGGATTTAGAAACCATATCAGTAGATTAAAATTTTAAAGGGACACTCAAGTCAAAATAAACTTTTGTGATTCAGAAAGAGCATGAAGTTTTAAGACACTTTCTAATTTACTTCCATTATAACATTTTGCACAGTCTTTTTATATGCACATTTTCTAGGGAACAATATTCTACTGAGCATGTGCACAAGCTCACAGTGTATACGTATACTAGTCTGTGATTTGTTGATGTCTGTCACATGATACAGGGGGCCGGAAAATGGGCAAAAAAATAAAATGTGTCAGAATCTTTTTTTACTGCTTATTTGAAATTCAGAGTAGGTGTTGTTAAATAATTGTCTTTTTATTCTACACTTGTTAATTATGCAATTCTACTGCATTGAGTGGTCCTTTAACATAAAGTCCTCATAGAAAGGACTACCAAAGACACACTTTTAGCATTAATCTTAATTGTGTCAAAAACAGCATCGCAAATGAAAGCATTAGCACATGTAACCAACTCCAAACGGTTAAAACAAATCTTGACTAGCAGAATCATCAGAAAACTGCCCAGATAGACTATTTAACCAAATGGAAGGAGCAACAGCCACATTAGCAATAGAAACTGCAGGTCCAAAATATAACCTGCTTGCTAAATTGCCCTCATATGGAAGGATCCTAACTTCCTATCTAATGGGTTTTTAAAGAAATAATTATCTTCCAAAGCAATAGTAGTATGTTTAGCCAAAGTAGAAATGGCCCCATCTACTTTAGTAACAGTTTCCCAAAGTTCAATGTTAGAAGACTGTAAAGGAACATTTTTCTTAAACCTTCCAGAAGGACAGCATCAGGGATAGGAAAAAACGCAGGAGATTTAACCATAGGATGTCTAACAGGATCTTTAACCTCTAAAGTAAGCAAATTCTCCTTAAAAAGTGAACGACTATGTTCAACTTTAAACAAAAAAAAGAGGATGACTCTGATTCATGATCAGAAAAAGACCCCTGATCATCAGAGAAAACCCCTCCCTCTGAGGACTCAGCAACTTCATGACCCGAAATATTAACCTCAGAAGGCTTACAGCTAGTAGAAGGTAAGATTACTATTACTTGAAGGTAGAATAGCTGCCAACATTTGAAATGCTGTAGAGCGAATAAAGTACTTAACTCCAGGAGCAAAATCTGGAGAACTCCCCTGTAAGGAATAAATAGGAGTAATACCTTTAGAAGCAAGAACAGAATTAGACTGGTCAGAATACATTAATACATGTGTGGCATAAATGTGCTGGAAGTTATATTTCAGCCTGTTTACAATAAATACATTTAATACTGGTAGGAAATTGTTCAGAAGACCCAGGTTCTAAAGTAGATTTAGGGACTGAATCAGAAGGCTCCATAACTGCAGAAAACTAAGAAGTTAAGTGCATATATATATATATATATATATATATATATATATATATATATATATATATAGTAAAATAATTATATCTCCATTAAAATAGCTCTCGTAGTAAGGGCAAAAAAAATGTACCCCCTTCAAAAGTAGCTCTTAAAAAACTTACAAGGCCAAAGCGTACTTATTCAAGAATACGCAAAGCAGAAGCGCTCGCAACCTGACGCAAGATAAGGGGAAAAGCACACCAAAATTAAATCTGATGCACGCAATCCCGAAAAAGCCTATGTGCACTATACTGTCTAAGGCTGTTCATAATTTTGTATATTAGAGAACGATAAGATTGTAAATTCATTTAACTTTTAAGATGATTTTGGAAGTTATAGTAATATGATAAAATTGTATTTTTATTATGATTGTAAAAAGTGATCCATGGAGCCGAGCTAGCAGTCAAGGAAGATGGACAACTCTAAGAGGTAGATTTACCAATGTCTGTCTGACCTGATATGCTGTAGCATATCATGTCCGACAGACATCGCTGAATGTATACCCTGTCAGCATTTATCATTGCACAACTTGAAGAATTGCTTGTGCAATGCCGCCCCCTGCAGATTCGCTAGTAGGGGGTGTCAATCAGCCCAATTAAAGACTGCAGCCTCAGAGGCAGCAGATAAGTTATGGAGCAGCGGCCCTTTATAAATCGAACCTAAGTGTGCACTTACACACTCGTCCACAGCACCTATTTTTTCCTGCACAGTAACCCTGCAGGACAGATGACTAGTGATGGGAACAGAGCCAAGACACTGGCAGGTCTTGACTGAGGGGGAGATCTGCTGATTTTCCACTGTGATTGTCATGCAGTTAGAGCCGGCTGGGGAACACAGCAGTGGAGAGGCTTGTAATAGCCGTGTGCAGCAGGTGACCTCCTGAGAGGTGAAAACGATAATACAGTACTGCAGTACTGCGCTACAGAGGGGACACAATTATGTAAGGCAAGTTTTATTAATATATTTGCACATTATAATGCCGTCACTGATTAGTTGCAGAGCATTTCAAGGCTTTTAAATGGACATGAAACCCAAAAAATTTCTTTCAAATGTAAAAGTTGTTGAAAATTGTGTGCTCTATCTGAATCATGAAAGAAAACTTAAGGGTTTTATGTCTCTTTAATGACCATATGGCTGCCTAGCATTACTATATGTTTTCCTGACATATATTATTTTCTGTATTATATTGTGCAATCTACATTCATTATGAACACTTGTTATATCAGCTGCATCCTTTAAGAGATGTTTCTACTAAGAGGCAGAAGCTTAATGTGTTAACCACTTGATTATTTAAATGCTTGCTTTGTCTAAATGGATTTCTCCTTCTAAGTGGCCACACAAAAGCCTGCCTTAACTGTTAGTATTACTGGCGCATCCAATCATTTGTATACTACACTAAGATATAGAAATGATATAAGCTGACTGCTTACTACAAAAGTATTTTTACTCACTATTTAAAAGCAAGACATTGATCATTATGTATTAAAGATGTCACCCCAAAAAAGAGTAAACAGGACAAAACCCTTAAGACACATTCATCAATGCCTTCAGTTAATAATTTCTTCAGAATAACAGAAGCTACACCCACAACTGAATAGCTCTACTCGTCAGCACTACAGCGACCTTCCTCCATCCTTAGACTAAGCTACAGATCTACACTCCATACAAAAACTAAATTTATGCTTACCTGATAAATTACTTTCTTTTACGATATGACGAGTGCACGGATTTCATCCTTACTTGTGGGATATTAACAGGAAGTGGCAAAGAGCACCACAGCAGAGCTGTATATATAGCCCCTCCCCTTTCCCTCCACCCTCAGTCATTCAGCCGAAGGTATAGGAAGAGAAAAAGGAAAGGCTAAAAGGTGCAGAGGTGACTGAAGTTTTAAAAAAATAAAATAAATCTGTCTTAAAATAACAGGGTGGGCCGTGGACTCGTCATATCGTAAAAGAAAGTAATTTATCAGGTAAGCATAAATTTAGTTTTCTTTTACAAAGATATGACGAGTCCACGGATTTCATCCTTACTTGTGGGAAACCAATACCAAAGCAATAGGACACGGATGAAAGGGAGGGACAAGACAGGAACCTAAACAGAAGGCACCACTGCTTGAAGAACCTTTCTCCCAAAGATAGCCTTAGAAGAAGCAAAAGTATCAAATTTGGAAAATTTGGAAAAAGTGTAAAGGGACGACCAAGTCGCAGCCTTACAAATCTGTTTAACAGATGCATCATTTTTAAAAGCCCATGTGGAAGCCACAGCTCTAGTAGAATGAGCCGTAATTCTTTCAGGAGGCTGCTGTCCAGCAGTCTCATATGCCAGGCGATTGATACTTCTCAGCCAAAAAGAAAGAGAGGTAGCCATAGCTTTCTGACCCCTACGCTTTCCAGAATAAATAATGATGATTGACGGAAATCCTTAGTTGCCTGTAAGTAAAACTTTAAGGCACGGACCACATCCAAATTATGCAACATACGCTCCTTCTTAAAAGAAGGATAAGGACATAAGAAAGGAACAACAGTTTCCTGATTAATATTCTTATTTGAAACAACCTTAGGAAGGAATCCAGGTTTGGTACGTAACACCACCTTATCAGAATGAAAAATGAGATAAGGAGAAACACACTGTAGCGCTGAAAACTCAGAAACTCTTCGAGCAGAAGAAATAGCAACCAAAAACAGAACTTTCCAAGATAACAATTTGATATCTATGGAATGCATGGGTTCAAACGGAACCCCTTGAAGAACTCAAAGAACTAAATTCCAACTCCAGGGAGGAGTAATGAGTCTAAATACAGGCTTAAATTCTAGATAGAGCCTGATAAAAAGACTAAACATCTGGCAAATTTGCCAAACGTTTGTGAAACAGAATAGACAAAGCTGTCCCTTAAAGAAACTTGCAAATAACTCTTTTCTCCAATCCTTCTTGGAGAAAAAAACAGAATCCTAGGAATCCTAACTTTACTCCATGAGTAACCCTTGGATTCACACCAATAAAGATATTTACGTCATATCTTATGAAAGATTTTGCTAGAGACAGGCTTTTTAGCCTGTATCAAAGTATTGATGACCGAATCAGAGAATCCTCACTTTGATAAAATCAAACGTTCAATCTCCATGCAGTCAGCTGCAGAGAAATTAGATTTGGATGTCTGGAAAGGACCTTGAATGAGAAGGTCCTGCCTCAATGGAAGTTTCCACGGTAGCAGAGAGGACATGTCCTACTAGATCCGCATACCAAGTCCTGCGTGGCCACGCAGGCGCTATTAGGATCACTGAAGCTCTCTCCTGTTTGATTCAAGCAATCAAACTTGGCATTCTATTGAGATGCCATCAAATCCAATTCTGATCTGCCCCATCTGAAAATAAATGAGGCAAATACCCCCGGGTGAAGTTCCCACTCCCCGGGATGAAAAGTCTGTTGACTTAGAAAATCCGCTTCCCAGTTCTCTACTCCTGGGATGTAGATTACTGACAGATGACAAGAGTGGGCCTCTGCCCAACGGATAATCTTGGATACTTCTATCATCGCTAAGGAACTCCCTGTTCCCACCTGAAGATTGATTTATGCCACAGTTGTGATATTGTCCGACTGGAATCTGATGAATTTGGCCGAAGCCAACTGAGGCCACACCTAAAGCGCATTGAATATTGCTCACAGTTCCAATATTAATTGGAAGTAGAGACTCCACCTGAGTCCAAACACCCTGAATTTTCAGGGAATTCCAGACTGCACCCCAGCTCAAAAAGCTGGCGTCCGTTATCACTATTACCCACGAGGGTCTGTGGAAATAAGTCCCCTGGGACAGATGATCCAGCGACAACCACCAAAGAAGATAGTTTCTGGTCTCTTTATCCAGATTTATCTGAGGAGATAAATCCGCATAATCCCCATTCCACTGTCCGAGCATGCACAGTTGCAGTGGTCTGAGATGAAAGCGAGCAAACGGAACGATGTCCATTGCCGTTACCATTAATCCAATTACCTCCATACACTTAGTCATTGATGGCCAAGAAATAGACTAAAGTGCTTGGCAAATATATAGAATCTTTGATTTTCTGACCTCTGTCAGAAATATTTTCATAGCTACTAAGTCTATCAGAGTTCCCAAGAAAGGAACCCTTGTCTGTGGAACTATTGAACTTTCTCTATGTTCACCTTCCAACCGTAAGTTCTCAGAAAAGACAACACTGTGTCCGTGTGAGATCTTGTCAGTGAAAACGTAGACGCCTGGATTAGAATATCGTCCAGAAAAGGCGCCACTGCTAAAACTAGCGGTCTGAGAACTGCCAGAAGAGACCCTAGAACCTTTGTGAAGATTCTGGATGCTGTGGCCAACCCGAAGGGAAGAGCCACAAACTGATAATGTTTGTCTAGAAAAGCAAACCTTAGAAACTGATGATGATCCTTGTGGATAGGAATATGAAAGCATTCTTCAAGTCCACAGTAGTCATATAATGACCATCCTGGATCATTGGAAAGATTGTTTGTATAGTCTCCATCTTGAACAATGGGACTCTGAGAAACCTGTTTAGACACTTGAGATCTAAAATGGGTCTGAAAAACCCTCTTTTCTGGGAATCACAAAAAGATTTGAGTAAAACCCCTGTCCCTGTTCCAATTTTGGAACAGGACAAATTACTCCCATGGTAGAGAGGTCTTCTACACAGCGTAAGAACACCTCTCTATTAATCTAGTCTACAGACAATCTTGAAAACCAATTGATACCTGTGAGTCACTATTTCTAGTGCCCAGGGATCCTGAACATCTCTCGCCCAAGCCTAGGCGAAGAAAGAAAGTCTACCCCCTACTAGATCCGGTCCCGGATCAGGGGCCGCCCCTTCATGCTGTTTTAGTAGCAGCAGTGGGCTTTTTGGATTGTTTACCTTATTCCAGTTCTGGTTGAAAATTCCCTTCCTGCTTTGTGGAAAAAGAGGAAGTTGAGAGTCCTCCTTTAAAATTCCGAAAGGAGCGAAAAATTGTTTTGTATATCCCTCATCTTAACAGACTTATCCTGAGATAAGGCATGGCCTTTACCTCCTGAAATGTCAGAAATGATTTCAATTCAGGGCCAAAAAGGGTCTTACCTTTAAAAGGAATAGCCAAAAAGCTAAGTCTTTGATGAGACATCAGCAGACCAAGATTTGAGCCACAGCACTTTACGTGCTAAGACAGCAAAGCCTGCATTCTTTGCCGCTAATTTAGTGATTTAAAAAGCGGCATTAGTAATAAAAGATTTAACTAGTTTGAGAGCCATAATTCTATCCAAAATGTCATCTAATGGGGTCTCAACCCTGAGAGACTCCTCTAGAGCCTCAAACCAAAAAAGCTGCTGCAGTAGTTACTGGAACAATGCAAGCCATCGGTTGAAAAAGAAAACCCCTGATTAATAAATAATTTCTTTAGTAGACCCTCTAATTTTATATCCATAGGGTCCTTGAAAGCACAACTGTCCTTAATGGATACAGTTGTACGCTTAGCTAGGGTAGATATAGCTCCCTCTACCTTAGAGACCGTTTGATAAGTCCCAAATGGTGTCTGGTATAGGAAACAAAAAGTAGGAGGGTGAGAAACGGTATACCTGGTCTATCCCATTCCTTTTTTATAATTTCCGAAATTCTCATAGGAACCGGAAAAATATTAGTGTAAGTAGGAACTTCCAAATATTTATCCATTTTACACAATTTCTCTGGAGAAATCACAATAGGATCACAATCATCCAGAGTCGCTAAAACCTCCCTAAGCAACAGGCGGTGGTGTTCAAGCTTAAATTTAAATGACATAGCATCCGAATCTGTCTGAGGCAAAACATTCCCTGAATCAGAAATTTCACCCTTAGACAGTAATTCCCTGATCCCCAACTCAGAGCACTGTGAGAGAACATCGGAAATAGCTAAAAAAAGCATCAGAGGATTCAGTATTTACATTAATACTCGACCTACTGCGTTTACCCTGCAACACTGGTAATTTAGACAATACCTCTGTAAGGGTAGTTGACATAACTGCAGCCATCTCCTGCAGAGTAAAGGAATTAGACGCACTAGAAGTACTAGGCGTTGCTTGTGTGGGAGTTAAAGGTTGTGACACTTGGGGAGAATTGGATGGCATATCCTGATTCTCTTCAGACTGAGAATCATCCTTAGGCACACTTACTTTATTTAAAATATGCTTTTTACATTGTAAAGCCCTTTCAGTACAAAAGTTACACAATGTTAGAGGGGGTTGCACCATAGCTTCTAAACACATAGAACAATGAAAAACCTCAATGTCAGACATGTTGAACAGACTAGTAATACCACGAAAGTCGTTTAAACACTTATTTATAGCATAAAATAAACATTAGAAAAAACGTCTACTGTGCCTTTAAGAAAAGAAAAAGTGAACAATTTTTCCAAAATGCACAAAAAACATTAAATTATTCCCAAATTTGACTTAATATTGTTGGTTAATCCAAAAATTACTGCACCCAGAAGCAAGGGCAGAAAAAAAGCTTTAGAAGTACTTATATCAACATGTAGTCAAAAGATAGATAAAAATACCCTCTGCACCCAGCCACAGCTCTGCTGTGGCGCCTACCTGCCCCCAGGGTACTTCGAACCAAGTTTCCAACCCTTCAGACTAGCTACACAGTCCAGGAGCCACCAAGTTACTGTTTGCTGCTGCTAAGCTTGAAGAAAGTGCGCCAAAATAGGCCCAAACAACACCGAATGGGAATGCGGTTTTGCACTAAAGTAAAAATACACACACAATACAACCCTCAAGCATAAAAACAATAAGTTATAAGTGCCAAAAATAAAAAACATAAAACATCGTTTTTTTATACAGGGAGTGCAGAATTATTAGGCAAATGAGTATTTTGACCACATCATCCTCTTCATGCATGTTGTCTTACTCCAAGCTGTATAGGCTCGAAAGCCTACTACCAATTAAGCATATTAGGTGATGTGCATCTCTGTAATGAGAAGGGGTGTGGTCTAATGACATCAACACCCTATATCAGGTGTGCATAATTATTAGGCAACTTCCTTTCCTTTGGCAAAATGGGTCGAAAGAAGGACTTGACAGGCTCAGAAAAGTCAAAAATAGTGAGATATCTTGCAGAGGGATGCAGCACTCTTAAAATTGCAAAGCTTCTGAAGCGTGATCATCGAACAATCAAGCGTTTCATTCAAAATAGTCAACAGGGTCGCAAGAAGCGTGTGGAAAAACCAAGGCGCAAAATAACTGCCCATGAACTGAGAAAAGTCAAGCGTGCAGCTGCCAAGATGCCACTTGCCACCAGTTTGGCCATATTTCAGAGCTGCAACATCACTGGAGTGCCCAAAAGCACAAGGTGTGCAATACTCAGAGACATGGCCAAGGTAAGAAAGGCTGAAAGACGACCACCACTGAACAAGACACACAAGCTGAAACGTCAAGACTGGGCCAAGAAATATCTCAAGACTGATTTTTCTAAGGTTTTATGGACTGATGAAATGAGAGTGAGTCTTGATGGGCCAGATGGATGGGCCCGTGGCTGGATTGGTAAAGGGCAGAGAGCTCCAGTCCGACTCAGATGCCAGCAAGGTGGAGGTGGAGTACTGGTTTGGGCTGGTATCATCAAAGATGAGCTTGTGGGGCGTTTTCGGGTTGAGGATGGAGTCAAGCTCAACTCCCAGTCCTACTGCCAGTTTCTGGAAGACACCTTCTTCAAGCAGTGGTACAGGAAGAAGTCTGCATCCTTCAAGAAAAACATGATTTTCATGCAGGACAATGCTCCATCACACGCGTCCAAGTACTCCACAGCGTGGCTGGCAAGAAAGGGTATAAAAGAAGAAAATCTAATGACATGGCCTCCTTGTTCACCTGATCTGAACCCCATTGAGAACCTGTGGTCCATCATCAAATGTGAGATTTACAAGGAGGGAAAACAGTACACCTCTCTGAACAGTGTCTGGGAGGCTGTGGTTGCTGCTGCACACAATGTTGATGGTGAACAGATCAAAACACTGACAGAATCCATGGATGGCAGGCTTTTGAGTGTCCTTGCAAAGAAAGGTGGCTATATTGGTCACTGATTTGTTTTTGTTTTGTTTTTGAATGTCAGAAATGTATATTTGTGAATGTTGAGATGTTATATTGGTTTCACTGGTAAAAATAAATAATTGAAATGGGTATATATTTGTTTTTTGTTAAGTTGCCTAATAATTATGCACAGTAATAGTCACCTGCACACACAGATATACCCCTAAAATAGCTAAAACTAAAAACAAACTAAAAGCTACTTCCAAAAATATTCAGCTTTGATATTAATGAGTTTTTTGGGTTCATTGAGAACATGGTTGTTGTTCAATAATAAAATTAATTCTCAAAAATACAACTTGCCTAATAATTCTGCACTCCCTGTATTGTCTCCCATGTCAAATAATGCCCAAATATCAACTAATTATAAATATAATATAGGGAATCCAGTAACACCCTTCTTATTAAAATAGGTTTTAGTGCTTACCCCATTCCCATAGAGGGAAATAATGCCAGCCAGTTCAGATACACCAAGTCTCTTCAGAAAAAAAGGCTGCACATACCTTAATGCTGCTTGTAGCATGAAACCGGTCTCCACACTGAAGATGTCTCATGGTTACCTTCAGAAGTCTCGTGAGAACCAGCGTGGATCTTAGTTACAAATGCTAAGATCATCAAACCTCAGGGCAGAAATCTTCTTCAATATCCCCCTGAGGAAAATAGTACGCACCGGTACCATTTAAAATAAAAAACTTCTTGATTGAAGAAACTAAAACTAACACCTCACTTTACAATGTCTTCCTAGTATAACACAGGCAAAAAGAATGACTGAGGGTGGAGGGGAAGGGGAGGGTCTATATATACAGCTCTGCTGTGGTGCTCTTGGCCACTTCCTGTTAGCAGGAGGTTAATATCCCACAAGTAAGGATGAAATCCGTGGACTCGTCATATCTTTGTAAAAGAAAATTAGTTTTGAACTGATTTTCCCTCTTAACAAGATCTTTCTGTACTGCTCACCCAGGTCCACCAATGTATAAAAGAAAAAATATCTGAATTAAAGAAGTACATCAAAGCCATTGGCAAGGGGATTGAGAAGTTGGAGTTAAGTGTGCCAATATGTGTGCTGCAGAATTATGTGAGGTCACACGTTTAAATAAACAAGGTAAACATATCTTTCTGTTAGAAGATACACTGGAAGACATGGAAAATAGAACATAAGAATTCAGGGAATTCAAATGATCATAAACAATATCTACAGTCTTTGTTTGCTTTCCTTAAAGACACCTCTGACCTACCTTTTATTGAAATTGAGATAGCACACATGTGATTTGCTAAATTTAAAGAAAAGGAAAATATTGTCAAAGAAGTAAGACGTAAACAACTAATCACAACAATAATTTTTTACAATTGTATACAGATCTGTAGAGCTTTGATGAGAAGAAAAGTACTCCATCTCTTAACCTCTTATCTGTGTAAAGAAATAATACAGTACAGATGGGGATTCCCATTTCATCTTCTGGTAATGTGGAAGGATTGAAAAGCAACCTGTAAATCACTTTTATAAATGATGGAATTTTGTAAAACAATTGGGACGGCTCCACAAACTCTTACAAAGAATCCTGATACAGCCCTGGCAGACAAAAATAAATCTCCACGCCTTCCACTTCCTCAGTGATCATCATGGCAAAAAGTCAATAAGAAGAAAAGTACAAACCAAAGCTTCCCTTCTATCACAAAATGCACTGAAGGCTGACAGTCACACCCTACTAACAGATGTATAATTTTTTTTTCTTTGTCTTGCAATATGGAACGGTAGTGCGTTAGTTAAATTGCTGTGGGTAGTTTGTTCTGTTTTATACCCTATAGTAGATATTTAAAATGACGAAACACCAATTGTTATTGTTGCTTTATCACAATTCAATTGATACACTGAGAAAGTGTTCAATAGACTAGATTGGGCCTTTCTAGAGGCATTTACACTAATATTCGATAAACTATATACTGTATATATATATATATATATATATATATATAAAAATAATAAATGTGTAAGAGATTAAAATACTGGTTTATTTTAATCAAGACTGAATGCTGTCTTTACATGAAATCTGCATATTTGGGCTATGAAGAGTTAATGATTTTGTATAATTGGTGTAAGGGAGCGCAGCTGCACATCGCTGATGAAGTACTTTTTAAGAGGTAAACGCGTTGGAGTGAAGCTCCTGTGTGGTGCGAGTATTGGTGGTGTATTTTGTGCTTTTAAACTGTACCTAATAAAGATGAACTTTTAACTTTATGAAGCCTGGTACGCCTTTACTTACTTACTCCTTTACATTGCTGTTTTGTGGACCTACCTAGAGGCATCTGTGGCTGTTTTTTAAAAATCTTCCTTCAGTGTATTCAGACACTATATTTAAACCACATGGTTTAAATTAATGTTAATAGTATACTCTCTGAACCATTTGGGATCCGTTATGGGACTAGGCAAAGTTGCCCCCTTTCCCTTTTCTTATTCATCCTAACATAACAACAATATCAGAGGGGATCAAATATAACACAAGAATATAACCTGGCAATGTATGGAGATGATGCACTTCTTATACTTTCCTCCCTGAAGGGGTCAATGTGAAACTGATTATTGATACTGTGATTTGCTGAATACACTTAAAACAGTGTCTCACAGTGACTTGACTAGACACTATAAACCATTCAAATGGGGACTACTAAATGCTACATGGTCTAGGGAATAAAACTTATACGGAATATCCTTATGTATAGCTCAGAGTAGAAAAGAAGGAAGGTGATACAGCTGCATCATCTCACCAGCAGCACCTTCCCCTTAAATTGTAGCTGGCCAGCCTCAGCTGCTGCAGTCCACCAGAAAAAAGTGGAGAACTTTAAAACATTTGCCTCTAAGGCAGAGCTTTCCAAACTTTTCATGTTGGTGACACACTTTTTAGACCTACATAATTTCACGACACAGTAATTAAATCAGTTGTACCAGCAAACAGGAGGTTAAACTAACTTGTTTTAAGAGATACGGACACATACATAAATTATATAATAATGACATTTACAAGTAACAGTATGTAAGTATGTTCAATAATTAAAAGAAGTTTAACATCACCAATAGCTACTTACTATTTTAATGGGATGTATGAGGTTGATGGGATGAACGCAGTTCCTGAATATTTGGTGGAATATTAGATAGACACTCGCATTTCATCATCAAGCATTTTTAAGTTTCCACTTCCTATCCATATATCAAGAGCAGGAGCAGCAAAAAACACTGACTTCAGCTCAGCGTTTAAGCTGCCGCCCTCAGAGCTCGGTGAGTCCGATTGACTACTGCCTGCGCTTCAAACACATTGCTGTCCTGCTCAATAACTACACATGCAGTCACAAGCCAATTAAGGAGACTACACGGGCAGTCAGGAGCCAATGTGCCGCCAATAGGAATAGTTTCAGTTCCCACTGAGCTGCGCCAATTGGTTAAGATGAACTGTGACCCACAAGGTATCAATCACGTGTCAACCATGTGATATGCGTAGCAGGCAGGCGGAAAATCAGAAACCAAAAAATAAATAAATTTAAAAGAATTTGTGCTGAAGCAGGAACACACCAACACACTCCTGCCGACACACTAGTGTGTCCCAACACACAGTTTGGAAAGCACTGCTCTAAGGGCTCAATTCTATAAAGCTCTCGGCTTGTGAAATTATATAGGAAATCTCCCCCTGTCCTAATTCTATAAAGGCAGTTTTTATCTAGAGATCAGTGTGTCTCACAGAGGGGTGTTCCCTGCTTTTAAGTATATGAAAGTGATGCATACATTACAATAGGACCATAGAAAATGAATTAATAAAATATTGAAAAAAAATACTCAGTAAAAAAATTGTATTGTTTAGTCAAATTAAAAATGGTAAGAAAATTGTTCTCCAAAATTGTAGTTTTTGAAAAAAAAATTATTTCAAATTGTTCAGGAAAGAAACAGTAGACACCATAATAAAACTACACTGCACATGCAAAAAAAAAACCTCTATAAAATTTGTATTTGTAATATGAAATTCAAATCATAAATATTTTCTCTATTGTAATATTAGTTTCCCTCCATCTGCTAATGGGCTTAACAAGGACGTTCCATGGGCGTAGCTGAAATTTCTCCTCTAGGTTTGGCATATTTTCCCCCTTCAGATCTCGCTGTTTACCCCCGCAAACTAAAAGTGGCAAAATGGTGTCAAAATATGCAAAACACTTATTAGCCTAATAGAAAAATAAATTTATACGAAAAATGTTCAAGTGCCCCCCATTTTCCCTGCTAACTTTGCTCTCCCCAGCAACGTTTCTCTTTCCAGTGAGCTCCATTTCTTTTTATAAGAGACATCTCTCAATTCACATGGACAATTTTCTTATAAAATTCCCTACGATTGGCAGTGTGTTTTTTCCCCCGTCTGGCACAACAACATTTTTAGAATCACTCCCAAAGTTTGGTGTCAGATTCTCTTTAAAAAAAATAAAAGGCCAGACTAACAGACTTCAGATACACATTCCAAAGATTTCTCCAAATATATTCACCCGTCCTTTTAAGCTAAAAGGGAACAGTTGAAAGGGATTCTGATTGTGACTCAGTTATGTCAAAAACAGAGCATCCAAGTAAAAACTAAAAGCTTCCTGGAAGTCATAATTATGATTTATTTATTTGAAGAAAAATATATTTGATCAAATGTGACTAACAAAATGACACACCAGAATGGCAGCATTTTTACTAACTAAATACAAAATGTGGAATTTAAAACAGACTACAAAATAAATAAATGGCAGCATTTAAAACAAGTTTATTTCTTACATAACTTACAATATTTTCATATGCAAAAACAAGGAATTTGGTTGTTATTACAGTGATGTTTTAATAAAAATAAATTTAATTTAGCGGAAATGTGTAATTAAAGAAATTTGCCTCTTTATGCAAAATTGTACACTACATATGTTTAATATTATCTATGGTCAGATTACACATAGTCAAAATATAAAAGCGACATGGAAGTAAAATTAAACTTCTATGATTCAGATAGATCATACGATTAAAACCCCCCCACCAATTTACCTCTTTCGCTGGGTATATTCATTCTATTGTTACAAACGCTGCACACCTCAGTATGCTCTAATGGAAAGGAGTCAAGTTTTTACAAAGGATACCAAAAGTACCAAGTGAATTTGATAGAAGTAAACTGGATTTTTTTTCCCATTATTGAATCATGAAAATTTAATTTCCTTCTGTATAAGGAGAGTCCACTGCATCATTGCTTACTGTGGGGAAATACTGAACCTGGCCACCAGGAGGAGGCAAATACACCCCAGAAAAAGGCTTAAATACCTCTCCCACTTCCCTCATCCCCCAGTCATTCTGCAGAGGGAACAAGGAAAAGTAGGAGAAATATCAGGGTATAAAAGGCGCCAGAAGAAACATATAACACGGGCGGGGGGCCGTGGACTCTCCTTATACAGAAGGAAATTAAATTATCTGGTAAGCATAATTTATATTTTCCTTCTTGATAGAAGGAGAGTCCACTGCATCATTCCTTACTGTTGGGAAACTTATACCCAAGCTCTAGGACACTGAATGATAACGGGAGGTACAAAAAAGATGCGGACCCTAATCTGAGGGCACCACAGCCTGCAAAACCTCTCCCCCGAAGGCTGCTTCAGCTGAAGCAAAAACATAAAACTTGTTAGATTTTAGAAAAAGTGTGTAGCCGCCTTACTAATCTGATCCATAGAGGCCTCATTCTTAAAGGCCCAAGAGGCAGCCACTGCTCTAGTGGAATGAGCCGTCTATGTCCCGCTGTCTCCTAAGCTAAGCAGATAAGACTCCTCAACCAAAAATATATGGAAGTCGAAGAGACCTTCTGACCACTACGCTTCCCAGAATATGCCACAAACAAGGAAGAAGTTTGTCTAAAATCCTTAGTAGCCTAAAGATAAAACTTCAAGGCACGAACCACGTCCAAATTATGAAGTAAACGTTCCTTCGAAGAAGAAGGATTAGGACACAAAGAAGGGACCACAATCTCTTGATTGATGTTGCAGTATGACATGACTTTATGGAGAAACCTTAACTCAGTATGCAGGACAGCCTTATCCGAATGGAACACCAGATAAGGAGGCTCACATTGCAAGACGGCAATCTCAGATACTCTGCGCGCCGAAGCTATAGCCAGTAGAAAAAGAACCTTCTAGGACAACAACTTAATGTCAATTTCATGCATAGGTTCAAACGGAGCCAACGGCAAAACTTTAAGAACCAGATTTAAACGCCAAGGGGGAGCCGAAGATCTGAACACAGGTCTGATCCTAATCAGAGCCTTAACAAAAGACTGAACATCTGGAAGCTCAGGGAGCCTCTTGTGCAGTAAAACAGATCGAAATCTGTCCCCTCAGGGAACTGTCCGAAAGACCCTTCTCCAGTCCATCCTGGAGAAACAATAGAATCCTGGCAACCTTAACCTTATGCCAAGGAAATCCAAGCTCTTCACACCAGAATAAGTAGGTTCCCCACACCTTATGATAGATGCGACGAGTAACCAGCTTACAAGCTTGAATGAGAGTATCAATAACTCTTTCAGAAAATCCTCTCTTGGCAAGGACTAAGCGTTCAATCTCTACGCAGTCAGCCTCAGAGAATGTAGATTTTGTTAAACAAAAGGACCCTGTTCCAGCAGATCCCTGCGACAAGGTAACTTCCATGGAGGAGAAGATGACATCCTCATTAGATCTGCAAACCACGTCCTTTGCGGCCACGATGGAGCAATCAGTATTACTGACACCTGCTTGATGCGAGCCACTATCCGAGGAAGGAGTGGTAACGGCGGAAAAAGGTAGATTAGACTGAACCGCCAAGGCACTGCTAATGCATCTATTAGCTCTGCCTGAGGATCCCTGGACCTCAACCCATATCTGGGTAGCTTGGAATTGAGACGAGACGCCATGAGATCTATCTCCAGCATCCCCCACATACTGCATATCTCCGTAAACACCTTGGATAAGGAGACCATTCCCCAGGATAAAAGGATTGTCTGCTGAGAATATCCGCTTCCCAGTTGTCCACACCCGGAATGTGGATTGCTGACAGTGAACAGCTGTAGGCCTCCGCCCACTCCAGAATCTGAGATACTTTCCTCATTGCTAGGGAGCTTCTTATTCCCCCCCTGATGGTTGATGTAAGCCACCAAGGTTATATTGAGCGACAGTCTGCCCCCTACACGATCCATCTGATTGGAATCTGATAAACTGGGACGAACCCAGAAGAGGCCAAGCCTTCAGAGCATTGTAGATTGCTCAAAGTTCCAGAATGTTGATCAGGAGGGAGCGTTCCTCCTGAGACCACAGGCCTTGTGCCTTCTTGGCACCCCAAACAGCTCCCCATCCTGAGAGACTTGTATCTGTAGTCACAATCTCCCAGGATGGTCTTAGAAAGGATGTCCCTCGGGACAGATGATCTGGACAGAGCCACCAAGAGAGCGATTCTCTCGACCAGCTGTCCAGGGAAATCTGTTGAGACAGATCCGAATGATCGCTGTTCCACTATCTCAGCATGCATAGTTGTAATGGTCTGAGACGGAACCTGGCAAAGGGAATTATGCCCATGCTGGACACCATGAGACCAATTACCTCCATACACTGAGCTACAGATGGCCTTAAGGAGGTCCGGAGGGCAAGACATGCTAGCTTGCAATGTCTCTGGTCGGTTAGAAAAATCCTCATGAAGAAAGGAGAGAAGAGATAATGAATGGTCCTCCACCAGACGAAAGGATGGTGCTTGAACCAGAATGTCATCCAAGTAGGGAGCTACTGCTATACCTTGGATCCTGGCGACGGCCAGGAGAGCCCCTAGAACCTTTGTAAAGATTCTTGGAGCAGTAGCTAGACCAAACGGAAGTGCAATGAACTGGAAGTGCTAATCCAAGAACGCAAACATTATGAACTGGAAGTGGTCCCTGTAGATTGGAACGTGAAGAAAGGCATCCTTCAGATCTATAGTGGTCATAAATGGTCATTCCTGAACTATAGGAAGGATGGACCTTATTGTCTCCATCTTGAACGAGGGGACATTTAGAAACTTGTTTAAGCACTTTAGTTCCAGAATCGGGTGGAAAGTTCCCTCCTTCTTTGGGACCACAAACAGGTTTGAGTAGTATCCCAAACCTAGAAAGCAGACAGTGAAACTTGTCAACACTGGTTGCTTAAGGAGCTGTTAGCAGGCAGCCAGGATGGGTTCGCAGGAAGACTCTCACTGCATCTCCAGACTCTAACTTTTGTCAATGCTCTCACTGAGAGGCTGACAAGACTACTTAAAACTCCAGTTTCATATCGAAAGGCATATACCCCTCCTGAGGAACAACTCCGAAATCTTCTGACACTTCTCTGCCATCCTCCTGTGACGAAAGGCAAATAATGACTGGGGGATGTGGGAAGTGGGAGAGGTATTTAAGCCTTTGGCTAGGGTGTCTTTGTCTCCTCCTGGTGGCCAGGTTCAGTATTTCCCAACAGTAAGGAATGATGTCGTGGACTCTCTATTAAGAAGGAAATATATGTAAGCAACTGACAGATAAATGTTAATTGTTTGTTTTTTACACCAAAGCACATATATGCTCTGCATTAAAAATATTCAGATTGTCCAAGATCTTGTAGGATTGTCACTGGTTAGGACGTCATTCTATCTGCTGCCCAATGTTCCAGGTACTGTAAAGGTTTTATCCATGACATGTCTCCAATCACAAGGCTGTGTCATGTTTCTAGTTTCCAATGCTCAATTGATATTATTTGATAATTCTCTATCAAGCACTTCATTGATTAACTAATCATTATTTTTTAAATATGCAGTAACTAATGAGAAATAACTTAAAATGTTATGTAATGAGCTGGCCAATGCCAACATATGGCAAGTAGACTCTGTCATATTTGACCTAAAATCACCCCCAAAATGCCATTTTAGTCCAAGCTTGAATAATACAACCAAACGTACAGCTCCAAGCTCTAAAACTATGGAGATCAAAACAAAGCCACAAGGCCTGGCAGCAGAAATCTACTCAACTGTGTGTTTGTCAAACACCAGCTAAGAGAGACTCTCATTTGCAGTGGGGTCATGTGAATCTATACAAAGAGAACTGCCACCATTCCATCACTTGCACAAGTAATATGCATTTCTTTGGGAATTCTGACTGCTTGCATGGCCTTGAAACACTTTAATTCCATAAGTCCAGGAAAATTCTAAGGAAATTAACTTAGCTTTAATGGAACTAGGAATCTCTTTGAAATCTTTATATTTTATCAAAAAAGTCAAAAGTCCTTAAATAACTTCAAAATGTGTAATAAGTCACCATATCAACTAATGAGACTTTGAGAAGGATGCTGCATACATGGGAAGTCAAATATGTATTGTATGATCAGGTATTTGCCAGAATTACTGCAAGAACCTTGGAAAAGATCATTTGAGCAATAGCAAACTTGAAGGAAATGCCACAAACCTGGAGCAGCTACAAATGCAATAATTATCACATTAAAAGGACTTACTCACTAAAAAAAAAAGTGATTCCCTTTTACAAAACTATTTAGACTTTTAAAATCTAACTATAACCAAAAATATTGTTTGCTGAAAGAAGGAAATATTCACTATTTTGTTGGATTGACCAATACATAGGGATTCCGAATCCTACAAATAGATATTCTTAAGTGCCTATTTTTCACCAAAATATTTACTTTACCACTTAAAAAAAGAGAAATACTGGATCAAAGTAGAGCACATTGAAGAAAGAATACCAGAATCTACTATTGACCAGAGGCAGCAATATACTTTTTGTATCTAATTTTAAAGGCAGAGTAACTTTGGACCAATTATTCCATTACTTACATATGGCGGACAATATTTTTATTCTATTTGTAATATCAACTTAAACAGTCTAGATCATGTGTAATTTTCATTAGCATGTTATTCAGTATAATTTTTTTAGTTATGAAAACTAAAAAATGTAAACATTCTATTTCCCAATAAAGGCAGGGAACAAAGCAGGTAAGTTTGACTGGGAATCTAAACATTGCTGAAGTCATCTGCAAACACATTAGTAGAAAGGCTGAGGATACAGAGAAATACCAAAAAATGTGTTAGAATCATGACAGGGACATGACAAACTGCATCTCCAGCTTCCTTTCTGCAAGTCAGGGAGCCATGATACAAAAAATTGTAAAAAAAAGTAAAATACAATACCCTGCAAAGATACTTCCCCCCCCCCTTAAATATCTTAAACTGCATTTAATTTCCCTATACAGCACATTTAAAGGGGCTGTTACAAACAGTGACATACTTGAAAATATATCAAAGGAATGATGGAGAAACCCAAACATTAACTAAACAAAACCACAAACAGAAAAATATAAAACATCTTAATTCGGAAGGGGTATTCAAGAGCATAGCAGCTAGATAAACTCAAGTTAGAAGTCATGAAACACTAGAGATCTGCAATTTGGAAACCACCTCAAAAAGCCAGCATATGTTACGCTGTATAATTGAGAGAAACCAGCAGGTTGTTCTCTCTAAAGTTAGCCACCGTCCTTTTGGGCAAAAACCTCTTAAAAATAATTTATGCAGGAGCAGAGATCAATCTCAGCATGACAACTCAAGCAGGAATTGGGGAGGTATAAGAGGGCTATATTATACACTCCTCATACTTCTCTCAGAAGATTGAATATTGAAGGGGTGGTCATAAGAGAAGATTATTTGTTTTCCAAAGAAATGTATATAGACAGACAGATTACATACCAGGCATTCCCAACAATGAGATATAAACAACAAAAAATACCATAGTGGGACAGAATTCCCAATATAATAGAATCCCACCAATTGTTAGAAATCAGAAGATTTGCATACAGATTGTAGTAAAATGTTCCAGAACAGGGGAGTTATAATATAACATAGTATATGTATTTTACTAATAATTTTCCACAGTGCAGTCGTGGGTCTAGTTAAACAAAGACTATTTTATCAATGATTATCAAAAGTAAATAAATAATGTATATTAAAATATTTGTGTAAATCAGATGTCTTGATAATTGACCTCCATCTTTTACACATCTCACATCCTCCAGAATTCCTATTCCCTGCTACACCTGTCTAGTGGTGACATCAAATGGGAAGCAGAACAAGTTGTTGGGCTTACAGTAGGTGCCCACAAAAGTACCCACAGCATCCCCTTTAACAAATAATCTAAAAAGTATTTTTTAAGTAAACCAGTCCTTATATTTTACCAATAATTTGACAAGTAATGATATTTGAAATGTGAATTTCATATACAATTTTCTATATTATCACTTTCAAGAAATAATAAATATATATAGAGCCTATATTTCTAAAGATTTCCAGTCAGTGCCAGTCATTTATTGGGTATAAATTCAGTATAGATGTGTACACCACATCACCTACACAATCTCATATCTGCAAGCAGCCATGAATTTGGAGGAACAGATACATATTTTTATGGTTCCCATTTGAAATGCAAACTCCTGGTGATCACTGATTTTGTGTTACCTGGGTTACCTGCTCCACATTTTGGTAAATAAATATTCTAAGTAAAGCCAGTATTCTATATATTTATCTGGCTGGTGTTACTAGTCCTCTCAATAGTCCAGCCTTGTGTTAACACCGGGAATTGACCTGTTTTACTCTCTCTATTTTCGTTATTTAAATAAGAACTTATACCCTATAATGAGTATACATTGTTATGCTGTTATGGATGGTTGTACATGTGGGCAGGAGTAAACCATATGTACTATAGTCCCTACATTTATACAGTTTGTGGATATGTTACTAAATTGTACTGAAATACTGCATATTACTTGACTATGATTGAAAGGCACATATCCAGATAACTCTCACAGAGAATACTGGGTTACATTTTATTTCCATTTGAAGACAGCATGATACAAAAGAAAATATTTCATTCAAAACTAAGCACAATTCCAAGGAACACAATTTGTGCTATGCAAAATGATCAGGTTTCCACAGTTAGCTGCTGAAAGTCTCAGATGAGATTCATGCATTTTACAAACTTATTTTATTTAATAAAACTAAATAGTTGCACAGAGTGAATAAAAATGAACATTTTATAGGACAAGACACATCTGGAACAAGATAGAAGCCCTGAGTTGACCCTGGTTCAATGCCTACCGTAACATGCCAAGGATATGATAAATAAGTGTCTAACTATCCATTCATGATAACGTGAGTGGGATGACAGCTTGTCACTGGGGCTGTTTATTGGAAGCACGAAAGAGAGGAAGCGGAGCAGCGCTGTGACACCCAGCATACTCAGTCTTTAGAATGAATGCCACAAAATACACAAAGCTGCACAAAAAGTGCCTTTATTATAGCAGGAGGGTAATCGTTTTAACGGATTCGCAAGATGCGCTCAAATAAGGGGAAGTCCAAACTAAGGATAAATAGATGGTTCATTCACTTGTACTCAGTGTACAAAACTATACTGATTCACATGTTAAGTTCCTAATTAGCTGATTTCAGTATTCTACATGCACAAGCCAATATTCTAATTAAAAGATACACATTTTTCTTTGTAATAAAAATGCAGGAGCCAGTGTAACTATTTATTTTACAAAAAAAGCAAAGGAAAAACCTTTGAAAAGCATAAATATTATATAAAAATCCAAAAATCAAGACCTTCTTAAAACATGAAATCAGAAAGTGAACAAAAATGAATGGGAAAATATACTGGACTATAAGGTAATAAAATAATTTCCTATATTTTATGTCACAATGGCATGAAAACTTCCTATTATTCTACAGATTTCAGTTTGTTTACAGTGTTTAATATATGTAATGTATTACATTTCATATCTAATATAGAATGACAGCTGTTTTAAATAAACTTATATGATTTCTTTATCGCCACCTCTTGGAGGTTTCAGCATTTGGCCAATGATTATAAAGTCATGCTGATTCATTGGCAAGCCCAGAGTATACCCTATGTTGCCCATAGTTAACTTCCAATTAAGAAAATAATCTCAAGTATTCCCAGTGAAAGGTCCTTGGTACCTTCTCCTACAAAACGCACAAACAAGCCAATACATAAACTATTACAATGGTTTGCACCTAATCTAAAAATTGCATGCTGGTCTGTCATACTTATTCCCTGCTCATAGTGTGCAATGCATTTCTCTGAGCAGACTGCATATCTCGTTTTTTTTCCATTTTTTTCTCGGGGGGTGGGGTTATGTTTTTTAAAAACGATAAAATATTGAGTGGAAAAAATATTTACTAATTCATAATAGCAAGTCATTTTTGCATTACTGGTCCTAGCTAACTATGTGGTCAATCACTATCTTTACCTTATGGGTTTAACAAATAACAGGATTCATTGCTTACAAGCAGAAAACCGCCGGTGATTGGCGGATACATATTAGTGATGCTTCTGGTTGGCAGAATGGTGGTGTCCTGTTTGGGGGTTGCATTGCCTGGAAATTCAATACATTCACAGATTGAGACAGGAAAAACAAATCCTTAAAGAAAATTATTTTTTAGATCACCATTTTTATGTTCCCTTTGAACAAATTTTAGTTAAATATCTATATCATCCATTTGTGTCATAGAATAAACTTTTTTCCTGTTAAAAGAATTCAGCAGTTCTTGACAATTATATTTTATAAAGAAAACAAAATGTGTTTCTGCTAATACTTTAAGCACTTAAAGGGCGACTTGCATAGTGATGTATCACATGAAAACATTTATTTGTGAAACTATTCCGGATGTAGAGGGCCTACGCCTGAAATTATTGTTTGCTTGCCTGTGGGGACTCATCGGGGGGGATAATGGTTACTCTTATAGGGTCACTTGGGGGGCGTCTGGCTGAACTAAAATAATGCTGATCCAATTATTTCTGTGAAGGGACTTCACGTTGTATACAGATTTCCTGCTGACAAGAGGCAGAATCGCAGTTAGTTTTTTCCCCCTAAGCACTTATTGTAATAATGTGACCAAAATGATGCAGCTTATATAAACATGTTTACAATGCACTGATAGGTCACAGCTTTACAAATTAAATTTAAACAGCCAAAAAACTACATATATATATATATAAAAATATACCTATATATATATATATATATATATACACATACATACATATATATATATATATATATATATATATATATATATATATATATATATATATATAAATATATTTGGGTATAGTGTGCAAAAAACTGTTTTCTCTTGTAAAAGAGCATGCAATTTAAATCAACTTTCTAATTTACTCCTATTATCAAATTTTCTTCGTTCTCGTGCTATCTTTATTTGAAAATGCAGGAATGAGAACTTTGGAGCCGGCCTATTTTTTTTTCAGTACCCTGGATAGGGCTTGCTGATTGGTGCCTGCACATAGCCATCCAATCAGCAAGCACAACCCAGGTTCTCAGCCTAAAATGGGCACGCTCCAAAGCTTTTATTCCTGCTTTTTCAAAAAAAGATAGCAAGAGAACAAAGAAAAATTGATAATGGAATAAAATTAGAAAGCTGCTTAAAATTGCATGCTCTATCCGAAGTATGAAAGACAAAATTTGGGTTTAGTATCCCTTTAAAAGTAGTGCACAGGCTATATTTGTCTCTGTTTTTGCTTTTATCATCAATTTTGCTTTGTTCTCCTGTTATTCTTAGTTAAAAGCTAAACCTAGTGGGCTCATATGCAAATTTCTTAGCCCTTGAAGGCCGCCTCTTATCTAAATGCATTTTTACATTTTTTCACAACTAGAAGGCGTTAGTTCATGTGTGCCATATAGATAACATTGTGTTAACACTCATGGAGTTACCTAGGAGTCAGCACTGATTGGCTAAAATGCAAGTCTGTCAAAAGAACTGAAATAAGGGGGCAGTCTGCAGAGGCTTAGATACAAGGTAATCATAGAGGCAAAAAGTATATTAATATAGCTGTGTTATTTATGCAAAACTGGGTAATAAAGGAATTATATATCTTTTTAAACAATAAAAATTCTGGTGTAGACTGTCCCTTTAATTTAATAACTGTCCCTGATTGGTTGATTGCAAAGTCATGTGAATAGTGAGACGGTATATTATTTGTATATGATGCACACTGACTGAATTGTGTAGCGCTGCGGAATCTGTTGGCGCTCTACAAATAACCGATAATAATAATAATTGGATTATATTTTTAATTTGTAAGGTTTGGGAAACCAAAAAGTGTGTAAGCTGTTTCTAAAAACAGGTTGTTATTTAAAAAAATATATATATTTTTAGGGTGCATCAAGCAAAAAAAATCACACTTTGTTCTCCCTTTTCAATTAGAAAAAGTAATAATTCCTTTTTTAATGCCTTGTCTTTTTTACCCAAAAGATTACAATCAAACGGGTAAATTCTAAACAGCACCATGTTACCATTTAACCCCTTTTTGCTGCAATGAACACCTGTAAGGTATATCTGTCTGCTAATGATAAGCCCAATTACCTGTATAACATAGGTCATTATAATATTTAAATATACACTATTTTATCATTAGGAGTGGTAGGGGTACTTTAAACTGGCTGTTATTGAAAGGGTACCTTTGGAATCAGTATTGGTGGACACT